>NC_051231.1:13842500-14142500 GCF_015220715.1 Pygocentrus nattereri
CAATTCTGTGCTTTTGCATGAGCAAAACCCAAACCTCCTATCTTGTCCTCATATTCCTTCCGCAATAAGTTCCAATGCCCCCAAACTCTCCTTTGGGTAAAACATGCTGTCTGCCATTTTTCTTTGTTAGAGTGTGAAGCCAGGGACACTCAAACACTGGCATTACTTTCCTCTTCCCTTCAGGGCAGAAAGAAAGTGGTATTGTGCTGTTTTTTTTGCTTTGCTCTGTGACAATGGATGGACTGCACTCATCCTCTGGTCTCTTCCACTTTTGGGTGCAGGTGGGTCAAGAGACAGTGTTTGTTCTATCTGTCGAACAAGGGGTTTTGTGAGAGGGTGATGAAGAGGGCATGTGTGAATGTGTGCATTATACCTGATTTGGTTTCAAACACACGTCAATGAGCCTGCTCAGTTTCCAGCAGCCATTCCTCTGCCCTGTTTTGCTGTTGCTTTTATTTTTTAGAATTCTAATACACAGAACTACAGTATCTACCCAGTTGCCCATTTTAAAGCTACACTTACCTTATACCAATGCTCACCGGCCATTTTATGAGAAACACCTTCATTTTACTTATACTCAATGGCCATTTTATCAGAAACACCAACCGTATACCTCCACTTACTGGCCACTTTATCAGAAACACCTACTTTGTGCCTGCCTTCAGTGGCCATTTATTAGAAACATCTACCTTGAGCTTAACCGCACTAGCCATTTTATTAGAAACACAATTGTCTGCTGTAATGGCCACTGGAAATTAAGATTAAGCGACCCTTATTGTTCCCACAACAGACTGCACACTTGCCCAGAACAGTGGGCAGCCCTATCTGCAGTGCCCAGGGAGCAGTTGGGGGTTAGGTGCCTTTCTCAAGTGTACATCAGTCACATACTGCTGGCTCATAATAAAAGTGATTGTTGATCGCGTATAGGATAGGTGTTGTGATAAAGTAACCAGTGTGTGCAAGTCCAAAGCAGGTTTACCATTAAACTGGTACATAAGTGTAACAGAGAATATGCTGTATAACACAATGTTGATCTATCTCTCTCATAAACATGCATGTCAGATACAAAACATCTGCAGTCCAAATTAAAACCGCAGTAAATGGCTTACGCAAATGTTCTTCCTCACCCACTCCATTTCTGCTTGTTGCTGAAATCTCCCAAAGGCTGAGCGCTCACACATCTCCTTAATGAGTGCCATCTCTCTCGGTTTTGTGTCGCATTCTTAATTAGCCTGATGAGCCTTGCCAGTGGCTGATGGGATTTGCTCTGTAGCACAGAGTTCCTAACAGTGTGAAAAGCACATAGAATCAGCCTTTCTATCAGCCCTGCCACGAGACCTTTTACAGTATATTGACAGAAATAGGAATGCATGACTTATTGTTTGCCAAACATCACAGTGATATTGTACTTAGCTATATTGATATGGCAGTAGATTGCAGTCTTCTAACATATGACAGTTGTTTAATATTTTATAATACGAGCACTGTGACCAACCACAGATTTATACACGATCAGCCACTTCATTAAAACCACCTCCGTGTATCTACACTCATTGTCCATTTTATCAGCTCCACTAACCATATAGGAGCACTTTGTAGTTCTACAGTTACCTACTGTAGTCCATCTGTTTCTTTGCACCATGTTCTTCAATGGTCATGACCCCCACAGAGCAGAACAATGTTTAAAAGTTGTATCTGATCCACTCACACCACGACCACACAAGTGTCATTTCAGTGCTGAGAATATCCCACCACCCAAATAATACCTGCCCTGTGAGGTACCTGACCACTGAAGAACAGGGTAACAAAGTATGCAGAGAAACAGATGGACTACAGTCTGTAACTGTAGAATTACAACGTGCACCTATTACTGCACCTATTACTTATTTATTAAGTATTATTACTTACTTATTACTTAGTGGAGCTGTTAAAATGGACAGTGAGGGTAGATACAGGAGGTGGTTTTAATGTTACGATTGTTCAGCATATATTTTTAAAATAAGTAATTTTACTTGTGTACAGAATGAAAAAATGATATGATAAAGGTATAATGCAATAATATCCATAATGTATTTCAAAAGTGACAAGTAGATTCATCCATGAATAAGTTCCTGATGAATGTACTGTATATATATATATATATATATATATATATATATATATATATATATATATATATATATACATATACATATACATATATATAGTGGGGGAAAAAAGTATTTAGTCAGTCACCAATTGTGCAAGTTCTCCCACTTAAAAAGATGAGAGAGGCCTGTAATTGACATCATAGGTAGACCTCAACTATGAGACAAAATGAGGAAAAAGAAATTCGGAAAATCACAGTGTCTGATTTTTAAAGAATTTATTTGCAAATAATGGTGGAAAATAAGTAGTTGGCCACCTACAAGCAAGCAAGATTTCTGGCTGTCACAGACCTGTAACGTCTTCGAAGCCACAAAGGAGTGGCTTCGTAAGAAGCATTTCAAGGTCCTGGAGTGGCCTAGCCAGTGTCCAGATCTCAACCCCATAGAAAACCTTTGGAGGGAGTTGAAAGTCCGCGTTGCCCGTCGACAGCCACCAAAAAAATCACTGCTCTAGAGGAGATCTGCATGGAGGAATGGGCCAACATACCAGCAACGGTGTGTGCCAGCCTTGTAAAGACTTACAGAAAACGTTTTACCTCTGTCATTGCCAACAAAGGATATATAACAAAGTATTGAGATGAACTTTTGTTATTGACCAAATACTTATTTTCCACCATTATTTGCAAATAAATTCTTTAAGATCAGACTGTGATTTTCAGAATTATTTTTTTCCCTCATTTTGTCTCTCATCGTTGAGGTCTACCTATGATGTCAATTACAGGCCTCTCATCTTTTTAAGTGGGAGAACTTGCACAATTGGTGACTACTGACTAAATACTTTTTTTCTGTGTGTGTGTGTGTGTGTGTGTGTGTGTGTGTGTGTATATGTATATGTATATATATATATATATATATATATATATATATATATATATAGCGTAGCACAACCAAAAACAAAACTTTTATTTTGACATGCTTTTTCAAATGAGCGGCTGGGGTATTGCATTATATAGAGCACCAAAAGTGACCTTTATTGTGTAATGCCAATGTTAGTAGACCTTTCTTTTGGGTATTTTAGTAATGCCAGTCTTATACTGTCCATCCAGTGTGTGCCACTGTAGCTCACATGTAACAATATTTATATTTTAGCTCCTTTATGAGGTTTCAGTGCTGTTTGGAGAGAAAGTGTCTGTCTGGCAAAACATCAGGTTTGCAGTGCTTTTATGCAGTGATTTTCAGAAACAATGTTTATTTTTCCCATAGAGAAAACCATCTTAGATCCAAAATCCCTTTTATGGGCATAAAGGAGACTAGAGTGATACCATGACTTCAGAGGTCAATGTGAAGGTGAGCTTGACTTCTTCATGTTGTAGTCTATCATGTTTTTTCCCCATCTTTTCACCATTTGAGAACTTCTATTGTTAGACACTGGTGAAAATGACATCCTCATATCAAACCCAGATGGCACCTTTTGGATTTCGCAGCACGACCAAAAGCTTGTAATGCATGGAAAAGAATGACCTGTCCAGCAATGTCACCACCTACACTGTGATCTATATAAGATTTCTATCCCATTTATGTATCTATAGTGTTTGTGCCGGCTTTGTATGTTTTTGACAGTGTGACCTCTGGACGACCCCATGAGCAGCACGTGAGGTGAAGACTGGGGGGCTGTGCCGGCGTTAGATGGCTGATGGTTGTCAGAGCCATCAATACCATGATAAATGGAGGCGTGGGTTATTAAAGCAGAATTAGAGCAGGGAGGGGGCAGCCGCTGTGATAAATGGAGAGGCGTGGAGATCCGCAAGAGACAGACAGAGAGAGACGGTGGAGAGAGATGGAGGCAGAGAGAGAGAGAGACATGGTCAAGAGAGAGAGAGTGTTGGAAAGTGGTAAACTGAAAGAGAAATGAGAGAGAGAGAAAGAGAGAGAGAGGGAGAGAGATGGGGTGGAGAGGGCACAGAGGATGGCACGAAGGAGGCATCATCATTCTTTATTATTCTCCCGGGCAGTACGAGGTGGAGGGAGGGAACCGCACAGGGCAGGACTGGAATAAAAAAGAGAGAAGAAGAAAGAAGGAAAACCTTGAGTGGTCATAATTCAATCCAGCCATAATAATAACAAAAATTCACTATAAGAGGGCAAAACCAGAAGCTTTTTACTAAGGTCTTTTTACTTTATATTTTAGTACAGAATTAAATACATCAAATTGATGGCCTGTGTCAAAGCATTTTATTTTGTAGATAGATAGATAGATAGATAGATAGATAGATAGATAGATAGATAGATAGATAGATAGATAGACAAACTATTAAATGCTAAGGTTACAATAGCAAGATTTTAAAACATTTTTACATAAAACTATAAAACTTTACATCAGTACATTTCATTTTGATAAATTAGTAAGGAGTTACTGCAGCAACAAGGACACACATTTATCAGAAAAGATTATCAAAATGTATAGATTTTATCGGACTTACACTAAACCTAATCAACTGTGCTCAGATGTAGATGTATATTAACATATGCTATAATTCAGCTGGTCCTTAAACAGAGTGTTCTCACAGCCTGCACTACACTAACTCCAGCCTCACCGACAGATCCGAATTTTTTCCGAAAATTTTCTTTCCTGTTTTAAAACAAAAGGGAATCATTTGTTATCAGAAAATAATAATGAATTGCTTTGTGCCTTAAATATAATAAATGTCCTCATTAGAACATGCATTAGGGTGAGGATATATATGTGTAATTTCCTTAAGTGTTTTCCTATCAAAAGATCTGTCACGCCAATGATTCTTATTTGACTCTCGTTTTTCCCCGGCCGTATTATTTTTCTTTGTAGAGAGAAGATTGTCATCCATCACTCCTCACCCACGGAGAGAAGGAAGAACACTCTGCACACACCGCAGATCAGTCACACCCACATGCACCCATATGTAGGGCATATAGGGTTTAATATTCTGTTACTACTCACTCATATGTGTACGAAGACACATACATACGAATTCATATGCATCCCACCTACGACCCACGTGTTTCTGAGACAAATACATGTTCTGTAAATCTCCATTTATCATAAATACAAATGCTTACCCACTTAGTGTGCACTGACATAACCGCAAACAAAGTGCTCTGATGCACATTAATTCAGATTGATACGTCCTGGGGTTTTGGTTGGGGGATAAAAATCCATCTACGGTGGTCCATCCTTGTTTTTAGCATGTCTCAGCCAAGCCAAAATGAGACAGATGAATGGTCACAAATCGGCCCTTTCGTGTGACGCTAATCACCGTCCCCCTCCTCTTTCTTGAGCCTTGTTTTCTTCTGTTTTTATTAGTGGTTTATTTATTGGTTTAGTTAATGTCTCTGCTAATTCTGACTAGACTCTGTCTTCATTACACTCTCTGGAGTGAGGAGTCATTAGCAGTGCTATGATTGGGCTGAGGTGTGGGGGGTGGTTAGAGTTTTTTTGCAGAAATGTCATTCTGTTTTGTCTAATTACTGAACATAGTTGTCTTCTGCCTTTTAAGAAAGCTTAAAAACTACCATTCTGCTAGTGGGTTGGATAATTTGTTTTTACTCAATTTAATCAAATGAAACATTTTTTTCCCTGTAATTCACTGCAGTGCTATCTGATGAACTATGACACTGTTGCCTCTCTGTTTGTGAGATGTTGAGACTCTGTGTTGAGCTGCTTGTGAACAATGAGGGGACATATATACTAAGAACAACAGCACAACTGCACCTTTCTTCTGGGAAGTTTTCAGATTTGCTGTATAATTCAGTGTATGAGATGTAAACAGAGTGATTTGGTGTGAAATGATTCAGACTTCTTTACAGTGGTGATGACAGGAACCAGGTGTTGCCATGACTACAACACAGAAATATAGACATTTTATTTACTATCCAAAACCACCAGTGAACCTACATGTGTTCTGGACTTTATATGGAATGTTTGGAAGTTTTATTGGGGAATATTTTACATACATGACATGAATGCACCAGTCATGATTTTTAAAATGTCATTTTTGGTCAAAAAACCTTCCCTGTGGACTTCCTTCTGCAGTTTCCAGTAGTGTTAAAAAACACATGTCCACGCCTTTATTTCTGGCAGGACTGATCACTGTAATGGTCTCCTAACTGGACTTCCAAAGAAGACAATCAAACAGCTTCAGCTGATTCAAAATATAGCTGCCAGAGTCTCAATAGGACTAAAAGAAGGAACACCCCCATTCTTAAATCTTTACATTCATACAGTCTGTTTCAGGACAAATCTGTTGCTCTACAAATGTCTTCACTACTTATCTGATCTGCTGCAGCAATATGGGCTGAGCAGAACTCTCAGATCAGTCCACAAACTGGACTGTGCATCACACTTAAAGTTTCTGTATCTTTGTCATAACACAGTCCAAAAACACAATTCAAACACTTCCTGAATCTGTAGAGTTGTCCTTTTCATTCCATCTTATCACAAGATCGTATGTGACTCACATTCGGAGTTGGGAGGATATGAAGAGGGGCTGAGATTCACGTCATCTGCCTCTCACCATGAGGACCTGCTGGATTCATGTGTTCATCTGCATTTTGTCTGAAACTGATCAATGTACACTGAGGAAATCACTAAGGATTGGCCCATAGCACCGGAAACCCTTCATTCTTCATTCAGTCCACATCGGAGACGCATGTGAAATGGCATGCAGATAACAGCTGAAGTTGCTGTAGCAGTTTCTCATTATAGAGAGAGCTGAGATTGATATGAAACATATAGGTATCATGTCGAATCATGTGAAGGCAGTTAAATTCAGCTGGAAAACGTTCATATTTGAGCAGCTTTCAGCTCAGTTTAAAACACTGTCAGCTCTGCTGCATTTCTCTCCACTAACAGCACTCTATAATCCTCATTTAATCTTTAAATGCAATTTATTTCTTATAATTCTGCTGTTTTTATCATGTGTTTAATTTCTATGCCCCTACTCATTTTTAAACCATTGTGCCTTTAGTGCACAAATAAACCTGCCTTGTCTTGTTTTGGGACTGATTTTTATATAAAGGCCCAGCACAGTGCAGCCTATCAGAATGTCTTAAAGTCTCAAAACATGTTTAATTGTAAGGGATAAAGAGAGGTTGGAAAAAGGTCATACATACATGAAAAAATGGTACATAAACACAAATATTATAAGTGGACCTGTTCATCAGTGGTGGTCTCTTGTTCAAAGGCTCTTGGGGTGGTTATGAAGGGTTTGGGTAGCCTATGGCATTTTGATTAATATATAGCTAGTGAAGGTCACTGGTGGGAGTCTGTCCTGAGGTGTGAGGAAACAGGATCAACTGACATCCCAAAACACCCACAAACATGTTAGTCCTGGCTTTTAAACAGGTAACACCCGCCTACATACATGCATCATCCCTTCATGCTCGATCTCCATTCCTGTACACGTCCACTTCATGTTCAGAGGGCTCAACTAGGTCAACAAACAAAAAGCAATTAAGTAGGACAGCAACTCCTTTGGGGAATGTGTAATTAGAGAACTGTGTGGACAGCACCGTTCTAAATAGCCACTAAAAGCTTCATCCATCATCCTTAAGGCAACCGCTGGCTCTTAGTCATGTGATCCGTGCCTGATGCTGTGGATAAGAATAGCAGGCAGGGCTGTGTATTAGTAGGGATGAGGAGGCTGATTGTGACTGTGGCTGGTCAAAGCAAAGGTCACACTGTCAGCCTGAGTGTCCTCTCCACAACCCTGTGATGGTGGGAGATGTACAGTAGAACTGTTAGAAATAAAGGTTCTGTGCAGGTACATTTCTTGTTCATCAAGGTACAAACAATGTAAATGTTCCATCAAAGCTACAACAGTAATTATAAGGTTCAATTCTGAACCTTAAATAGGTTTTTCCAATAGGTTATCTTTTCACAACCTAATGTTTTAAAACAGAACAATAAAAAGCCTGGAGATGAGACGGGGTGTGTGGAGTCAATACAATTTAGCAAATATAATTTCAATGGATTATAGTACAATTATGTTCCTTGACTAGAGGTACTGAGATGTACCCTTGAGGGTCCCAACCCAGAGACGAGAGGGGTACTGCCCCAGTCACAGTTTAGTACCTTTATTTCTGAGAGAGATATTATCACAGCATACATTTGGTGGGTTGAACACAAGTACAAGATGAAAACTTTAGCTGTAAATTATTGCTTGTTGTTGTTGTAATAACAAGGCTCTTGAAGAATCGCTCAGAGCAAGCAAGGTGCCTACAGCAGCAGAGCTGGAATCTTACATCTGTATTTGCTGATGGGTGGGACACTGAGGGTCTGAATGAGCAATGTTAGAGGTTCATCACTGAGGAAGGATGCACCACATCACTGGTAAACTGCAAACTTGATAAAAAGGATTCCTTAAGGGTTCTTCAGTAAAGATAATGCTGTTCAAAAGTTCAGAATCACTGTTTTCATGGCCCAAAATTACTTTGACAAAAAATGTCTGGTTTCATCGACTTACATAACAAGTAAGGTATATATAGCGATACTAACATGACCAGTTTATAGAGTTCTAATTTGTTGTTTTTTGTAAAACAAATTAAGAAATGTTAGATATGTCCAGTGTAATTTACTAAACCTACAAACTTTAAAAGAAAGATGGTTCTTCAAGTGTTCTTTAGTAAAGAAAATGATTCTATATTGAGCCTTTTTTGAAAAGGGTTCTTCATAGGAAAGTTCTGTATAGGTAAGTTGTATAAAAAAGCAAAGAAAATGCAATGAAAGGAAAGAGAAAAAAAATATATATATATATATATTCTATGAAGTTTCATCTTTCTGAAAATCTGCAGATTTTCAAATATCCCACTGGAGATGCTTTACAATACCACCATGCACACCAGCCTCTCAGAGTTTGAAGGCATAAAGTGGGACATTATGTGGATTTTAGGCCCAACCCCATTTCACCCCGTGCCCCTACCACTTAACACTTAGCCTTCTGTTTTGCGCATTCATGTCTAGGGTTGGGGTGTCCCAATTTCCGTTGAGATAGAGGGGTAGAGTGAAGTGTTAGGGCTTTTTCAGAGGCTCACTCCAAATGAAGTGTTATGAAAAAGAAAAAAAAAGAAGAAAGATGGCTGTGCAAGCGACCAAAGAAACCCACAAATGTGAGAATTTGCTCTCTTAAAAATTACAATAACCATTATATTATCTTAGTTTTTATCTCAGTGTATTATGGTGTTTTTCATAATAATGTATTATGGCTTGTCTTCATAGCTATCACAATAAAATTGCTAATAGCGTACTAATGTCTCAGCAGCTAGCTACCTAACGTTCTCGTTCCACCTTAAATAGTCCAGCAGTATCGATGCCTGAAGTGTCAGAATGTAACTGCTGCACCATTTAAGGTGGAACAGGAAAATTCATGCAAGAACCCGGGAATAGCTTACTTCAGCTACATATCACTGAAAAATTAGGGGTGGGCGATAATAAATAGTTGTCTTATAGCCCCTCTTTGAAAGCATATGATGCCCTAAATGTAACTAAAGCCCAGCAACAAGGTTGCTGAACTTTTCCCTTTCTCTGCTATCACTGAAGACGGGTCAGGTCACCTACAGAGCACCGCTAGTAGCCTGTTAATGAAGCAATGACTACCACTACCCCTTGTAACTCATTTCCAAGGGATTTGGATGACACTCAAAAACAGGGTAGGAGGAGAAATGGGAAAAGAAGAAATGGGATTGGGCCTTAATGTCATTAATTGTAGTGTAGTTAGCAGAAATGTGTAAAATGAGTCTGTCTGTACTGTTTGTACTAAATAGTAAATTTAGTGGTCTACACACACTAATTGAGGGTAATAAATTATTGCTTGCCATATAGAGGTGATTCCATCTATCCTTTCAGTGTGATAAGACAACTCAGTGATATGGATCTGAAAGGATGTGTAGCTGTCAAGAAGCCTTACTGAGAAAAGGAGACAGACACATCAAACAAAGAGGCTGAACAATGGACTGACCATCCCAGAGTGCTATTAATCTTGCCAATTAGCTACTGCGCGCCAGCCTCCCAGAGCTTGAAGCCGGAAAATGTGATATTATGTAGATTTTAATGTTATTAATTATAATGTAGTTAGCTTAAAGGTGTAAAATATGGTCTATCTATGCTACTTTTACTCAAACATTTTCTAGAAAAACATAGCCAACTGAATTAAATTAAATATCCTTATGCATAAGTTCAAGCAAATATATGTTTTTTTTCTGGAAACAGTTTAGGTGACTACTTAATTCCAGTGCTTGTTAGCACAGTTAGCCTAGCAGCTCCAAAAAAAAAAAAAAAAAAAAAGAGCACAGTTTGGACACCAAACATATCTTGGCTGCTCTACCACATTTGAGGTAAGTGAAATATCATTTACATTTGTTTTTTCACCAAACCACTACTTTAAAGTTGTCAATGACCTTCATTTGAAAAAAAGAACACACTTGGATAGACAAGACAAAAATGTAGTGCATGTAGATCATGATGTGGAGTTGAGTGGGCCTGTTCTTTTAGCTATAAAAAAATGAAAAAAAAGTGTATCACATTGAAAAATGTTGTTCTAAATGTGTTGAGAGCATCTTTTCAGATGATACAGCACAATCGACAAATACATTAAACATAACAGATGGGAGATTTTTTTCCCAGCCACCAAATACGACATACAGCAGAGTGTCTAATATTTGGAGCTCTGAATCAAAGTCTGTGGAGTAGTATTGGTTACTGCCCCATTCTTGGAGATCTATCTTCCTGCAGAGTTCCGCTCGATTCCTAATCTGCTACAACCTGTCCACCTAATCAATCTCTTCAGAAGATCTTAATCAATAGTATCATGGATTTGGTATCTGATTTTGAGCTGTCCAGATTTGAGGTATGTTCAGATGTCTGTAAAGTCTGTAAAACCTGCAAAGATTTTTTTTCGTTATCTCAATTTAACGAGGAGGCAATTTATTAATTTAATTTGTAGGCAATTTATTAAATTTTCACTTAAAATAAGCCTTAAGTCATAAGTTATTTATATTCAGGAGATGACAAAAAGCTACAGAGAAAATGTGCCTCCTAACAACTGCCTGGAAGACCTGGTAGACACCAAAACCGCCTCCATCAGGTAAACAGCACCTAAAGCTTTCATCTTTGAGAGAGAGGAGAAAATCAAGCTGCTTCAGATCTGAAAACATCCACTGATGTTTCTGTCCATCCTTCCACTGTGAGAAGACAACACAGCACTATGGGTCTGAAAGGAAGTGTAGCTGTCAAGAAGCCTCACTGAGAAAAGGAGACACATCAAACAAAGAAGCTGAACAATGGACGGGCCACCCAAAGAGTCCAGACTTCAACATTGCTGAATGTGTTTGATTCAGAAAATGATCAAACCAACTTCTAAGGCTGAACTTAGAGGCGTGCCTGCAGATTCCTTGAGAAGCTGAAAGTGAGTCTCCTGAAAAGAATGGATGCTGTATTAAAGGTAAAGAGAGAAGCAGTGAACACTCAAACATCTTATATTAGATGTAGTTGTTGAGGCTTCTGTTTAATTTTCTGTTAAATAACAGTTTTCTGCTTTTGTCTGATGCTGTGCCTTTACTGTTTTTTTCCCCTCTTGCTCACTTTCTGGTCACTGTTAGGGTTGTGGGGGTGGGGTTGGGGTGGAGCGCTTCCTATTTTCAGACAAGTGGCTAAGGAGTTTAAAAAGAGGAAATGATTTCCAGTGTTTCCTATCGATCCAGTGTTTCCTATCGATCATTTTCTGTGCTGCTAAGCGCCAGAACAGATTTCCTATGCTGAAAAAAGTTTACTCTGAGAATATTTAAACAAATATTTCACTGCTGTCGGAACAAAACCTCATATCTCCATTTTTTTGTTGTTTTAGTTTTGGTAGTTTTTGGTGTTCCACGGCCAGGAGCAGACGAAGCCCCCGTGTAATGTTCACGTAACTGAGGTGCAGCACTAAATGGCTGATGTTTGAAAGGCTGCGATGAAGCAGAATGTTATATAACAACGTCTTCATCTGTTTAAAATGGCTTGTTAAATGAAAAGTGTGCAGCCCAGTAACAGACTCATACAGTCAGGATCCATTATATCGCTGTTTATTAGAGTTACTAGGAAGATGTGCGAACCTTAAATCACATTACAATGTAATTACAAAACGCATATTCTGTCACTCAAAGTGTGTCGTCGATATGCGACACCGTGCCTATCACAGTGTCCTGTTACATCATCTAATGACCACTGCTGAGAATCCTTCAGTAAGGCTGTCACGTTCCTCTGAGCTCGTGCAGCCTCAGCTCAACTGATTTGTAAGAGTCCAAAATTAATGTTTCCTGTGTCCATTAAACAATAACCATAAATCACATCAGATAAAGCACATTAGGCGCATTTTAACCACTGTAATAACCATCTGAAGCACATAAATATGTCAGTAACTGAAATCAAATACAAGGAGAGTAAAGTAGCTAGGGTGTTATTATACCAAGAATTGATCATACGGTTATATCCATAAAACGATTTATTAATTACAACAACAACAATAATAATAATACGAATATACGTTTTTCAGATAAGTCATTTTTGCTCAAGCCGTAAATTACTAATTTAAATTTTCTCCGTTATTAAACAGTTGAGATGTAACCAGAGTCATTCAGGGTGGTTTGGTGTGAAATGCTCCGTTCAGAGAAACTTAGAGTCAGAATTGTTCACCGTGGTGGTGATAGGAACCAGACGTCCACCTCTAATAGCTCTCTCACAGAAAGTTCTGACATGAAATGGTTATGAATGCGCTGCCTGATGCTTCTGCCTGAAGCTTTGGAAGCTTCTACCCTGGCGGTTTCGGATAGTAAAGGCTATATTTGTGTTGTAATAATGTAATAATCACCATAAATCACCCTGTTTACATCTCACACTGAGCTGTGGAGGAATTGTTGGAAAATTGGTGGAGTTCCCCTTCATGTCGTTTACTGCATATTGGCTTTTAAACTTTCAAGCCATCAGAACACGATCTGTAAAAGTCAGGACGCTCTCAGGGCGAGGCAGAGGTGAAGAGGTCAAGGTTCATCCCTGGGACAGTTCACTGAGATGAAGGACCTGTTTTCTCTGAGGGGTCAACAGAGGAGCAGAGTTTATAACCGAGATCTCATATTCATATTCCACCTGATATAGCATGAAAATAATAATAATAATAATAATAATAATAATAATAATAATAATAATAATAATAATATGTTAAAGTGCTACTGTTTCACTGTTCTTCGTTAGGCTCCGTTAGTAAAGGGAATGGTTCTGTTCAGTTCCATTCATGAGTTCTATTTAGGAAATTTTCGAGAAAGGTTCTGTATAGAACCAGAAAAGGGTTCTGCTATTGTTACGATGGCAACCTTGTAACAATAAAAAGCTAGAACCGCCTACAGCACATTCCCCATCAATCTGAAGAGCCATGTAATCATACAGATTAAATCTAACATTTACATTCGCTGCATTCAGCAGACGCTCTTATCCAGAGCGGCTTAGTGTTTAAAGGATGTAAAGCCAGCAGGTCAGCTAGCCGAGCACAGAGTCCAAATTAAGCAGCACGGAGTTGCAGCTGGAACAACCTGTCAGGAGATGGATGAGCTCCAAACGCGGCGCTTTTAAAGCCAGATTAAACCATTTTCTCTTCATGCCTCTATGGTTGAGCTCGAAGGCTTGCGCGCTGTTTTTACTGGCGGTCTCGATTTAATATCACTTAGTCGTTTGTCTCAGTTCCCGTTTCTGTTTAGATTCTACTTCGTGTACTTTTTTACCTTCTTTAAATAAAAAAAAGATCTGTTATTGTTTGTTGTTCCACCCAGAAGGATAAGCGGTTTAGGAAACGTGTGTGTGTGTGTGTGTGTGTGTGTGTGTGTGTCACTCATAAGCACTTTAGTCTTTATTTTCCCTTTTGATTTTTCTTTTGCTTTCCTATGTAAAACATGTCGCATTACCTTTGTGTAGAAAATTAGTTAAATAATTGAATAATAATAATAAGTGTGTGTCACTAATAAGCACTTTAGTCTTTATTTTCCCTTTTGATTTTTCTTTTGCTTTCCTATGTAAAACATGTCGCATTACCTTTGTGTAGAAAATGAGTTAAATAATTGAATAATAATAATAAAATTATTATTATTATTATTATTAATAATAATAATAATAATAATAATAATAATAATAATAATAATAATGGGGTTTTCGAATTGCATTACGAACCCACATTTTAGTTTTGGCACCTGTGTTAAAATGACTTGTAGCTATAATTGATTTTTTAGTGAAAATAAGCAGACATCCTCTACAGAGAACGCTCTTATTATATTATAATGACATTTTCATGCACAGTTTCTTTTGATTAGCTGAGTTTTCCATGAAATATAAACCGCAGGCCGTATATTTTTTTTTTCATGGCACAGTCTGAAAATAAACAGTAATTGTGTATTAAAATGTGTCGAAGTGTGTTCTCTGTAGAGGATGTACGACTTCCACCGCTGTGTCTCGCGGAGTTTGAACTGCTGATCAAGAGCGAGCTGATCGATTTAACCAGGCCGCGAAATGAAACAAAAAGCTGACAATGAACGAATGGACAGCGATCAGGACCGGAGGGCAAGGGAACTACGTCACAGAAAATCCGAGATTTTAGCTCTACATTTGGCACATAAGCTTTTACCAAGTACAGCAATTAACAGCATTAAAGGAATTCCACCCATTTATTTTCAAAATCCCTGCACAATTAAGTAGTTAAGATGTAATCAAGGTCATTCAGAGCGGTTTGGTGTGAAATACTCTGTTCTAGAGTGACTTACAGAGTCAGAACTGTTCACAGTGATGGTGATGGGAACCAGACATCCACCTCTAAAAGCTCCCTCACAGAAAGTTATTACATAAAATGGTTAGAAACACACTGGCTGATGTCTGAGACACTGTTTTATGATAGTTTTGAGAAGACTTTGTCCTAAAACATACTTTTGAATGATCTATTCATGTTGGAGGGATACATGAAGGGTATCAAGAGGCAAAATAGTCCTCAAAGAAAACTTTATTACTTCAGATTTTCAGTTTTTCCATTATCAGCATTCCATACAAAACTCAGAAGACACACGTGAGTGTACTGGTGGTTTTAGATCAACCCCTGGTTCCTATCACCACCACTGAAACCACTCTGAATCATTCTGGTTACACCTCAAACAATGAATTATGCAATTTTGAAAAATTGGTGGGGCCCTCCCTTACAACCATGACAAATTCAATACCCACACACCTCTTATTTTCTGCACTGACATAGCCAACTGAGCCCAGTTTGACTTAACGATTACTTAATGATGTTCAACTGCAGACCACCAAAACTTTACAAGCTTACCAGAATTGCTTTAGATGATAGAATCAGCTGCAGACTTGCTATGACCAAAATATATAAATATCAGTAATCGCTGACATACTTCATGTTTTCTTCAACTGTAGGGGACCTGTATTACTTATCTGTGTTTCACTGTCTTTAAAGGGCAATTTAACAAATTTTCCAAAATTCAGTTATTGAAATGCATTCAGTCATTCAGAGCAGTTACAGCATCCCTCACATCCTGGAATTAGCTCCGATCTGCTCTGCACTGAGTTATTAACATGCAAGCTGGATGAGTGAATACACAACTGATGTGAATGTAGCCAGTATTTACGTTCTCTTAACATTGCCTAATCCATAGAACTGATTCCTATGAGTCTAGATAAAGAACATCATGAACGTTTGCATCCTTTCCTTGTGTTTTAATCTGTCACTCACATCCTGGACCTTTCACTAGTTATTATATTATTCTATATATAGTTATTTACTATATTGTTTTAAAATTATATTCATTTACATTCAACCTCTCATATGGTCAGGACCTGCTAGATGGTCCAAACTTTTATTACCCACCCCTTTAACTTAAGTTACTGAAGCACAGTAGCTACTGGTTAGGATGTAATACGGCTGGAAACATAGGGGGTAAACTGTCATATGGAGGTATATAATCATATATAATCACAAGGCACACACTTAGTATAAGTCACTATTAGTCATATGCATTCCAGTCCCAGTGCTAGAGACTCCTGAACTGAACATCATTATGCTTTCCCTGCTCTTAACCCACTTGATTCAACTTGTAATTATTTCCCTCTTCATGAAGTGGGTCAGGTTTATTTATAGCAGAGAATACACGAAAATATGCAGTGCACTCCAGGAATGTGATTGAGAACCATGCTCTCATAAGTTCTTCTATATGATGAGTGCTGCTATTTCATGACATATGATCTACAACCAGGTAGATGTTAAAAAAAAAAAAGCAGGAAAAAAGTAATTGGTACTGTAATGGTGGACCTACATGGGCCGATGCTCATATATGCGCTCCCAGTCCCAGCTGGGAGTGGTAATGGCACGCTACAGGCTGCAATCAATAGCAGCACTCTTTATATTTGCATAATAAGCATATCCTTCTCTGTGACAGCTTCTCGGGGTCGTTGAGGGTTCACCTGTCTCGCTGCGTCTCCTCCGCCCACACCCCCCGCTTGATGAATCTCTTGCTGCAGCTTCTCTGTTTATGCTCAGAATATCAATTCGCTTGGCATCTCTCTCTCTCTCTCTCTCTCTCTCTCTCTCTCTCCACATACACCTTGAATAAGCGCCCATGAAGTCATTGTTTGTCTCGTTTATTTCATTCTTAATAGCTTCAAGTGTTTGTTTTGTGATGAATACATAATCCTCTCTATTGTTCTGCTCACACCACACTGTCACTGCATCACCCCTAGAGTACAAAGACTTGTTAGAGCCACGTTAGCATAATCAATTGATATTTAGAATAAAAAATACATAACTAGCACACATATCATGGATCAAATGACATGATTGCAATTTTGGTTTTCTTAAAATGGAAAGTGTTTATCAAAGCAAGTACTAATTTATATTGCAGACTTACTTCTTGCTGTAAAAGTGCCTTAAATTATGATTTATGTTGACATATTTGTTCCCCATGTCCATTATGAGTTTAGGCTCTAAATGCTTTTAAAATGTGTCACAGTGTTTAATTGAGCTGTTTCCATCTTTGACAAAAAAAAACAAAAAACTGGGAAAGCTTGATAAGGGGTTGAAGTCATTCAGGGTGGTTTGGTGTGAAATGCTCCGTTCTAGAGAAACTAACCACGTCAGAATAGTTCACAGTGGTGGAGGAACCAGACATCCACCTCTAACAGCTCCCTCACAGAAAGAGCCATTTCACACCAAACCAATTTTTCTAAATTACTTTTTAAAAAAAATGACAAAAATACAATCTGTCGGAACAATAAAGCTAACAAGGGAGCACATTAGTCGATCGAGTTAAGTTCTCACCTTCCTGACAGACCCTGTGAAATTATATGACCTGATCAGTTGTCACAGGGCTGGAGCATGACCCTGAGACCTGAACAAGCATCATTGTATCCTCATCTCTTGCCATATTGGGTGTGCGGTGCAGTAGTTGTGGGTGACAGATGGCGATTATTGTGTAAGAAAGGTCAGTAATGGATCGTTCTGTTGAGGGCTCGGTGAAATAAAAGCACCATGTTTGCGTTTAGCCATTCAAACGGCTGGTTATGAAATCTTGATGTTTGTTCTTGTATTTGAGATTTAAAGATGTCATGAATTAATATAATTCTGAAACTACATTTAAAACTGTAAAGATAGTTCTGCCATCACGGTGATTTTTTAGATCATTTGAGAACTTTTAATTCAGCAGGAGTTTTTTTAACTGAACTTCAAGGCTTGTTTTGTGGCCTGATGCACAGGACTGGAATCTAACAAGACTTAAGAATTTGAAACATTTCTAACCAAGTGAAAACATCTATCTTGTCAATGCATCCGATTTTTTCTAATGATATGATAGTATGAATATTATGAGATTATTTACATTTTTACTTTAAAGTAATTTTGTCTAGTAAAAGTGTTTTTTTTTCACTGGCAGATATGTTTACTTGTTTTTGGGAGAAGAGGTAGATAATGTTGCTCTTTTCAAGAAATAATGTGGTGAAACAATCAAAATTATCTTCCAATGGGATAAGACAACAAAGTCCTATAATGATGATTCTTCAAGGGTTCTTTAGTAAAGAAAATGCTTCTGTATAGAGCCATTAACACTCAAAGAACCATTTGCAT
Organism: Pygocentrus nattereri; assembly: GCF_015220715.1. Lineage (NCBI taxonomy): Eukaryota > Metazoa > Chordata > Actinopteri > Characiformes > Serrasalmidae > Pygocentrus > Pygocentrus nattereri. The sequence goes on from NC_051231.1 coordinate 13,860,748, forward strand.
GAATAAAGGGTTCTTTGGATCATAAATGGTTCTCAGGATTTCTGCACTTTTTATGGTTTTATGTTGAAATGGGATCTATATAGCACCAAAAAGGGTTCTTCTATTGATATACATTATATGGCCAAAGTATGCGCCCATTTGCCTTCACACATTGAGTGATGTCTCATTCTTTATCCATAGGGTTTAATATGATTTCAGCCCACCCTTTGCAGCTATAACAGCTTCAACTTTTCTAAGAAGGCTTTACACAAGGTTTAGGAGTGTGTTTATGGGAACTTTGACCGTTCTTCCAGAGGCGCATTTGTGAGGTCAGACACTGATGTTGGACGAGAAGGCCTGGCTCACAGTCTCTGCTCTAATTCATCCCAAAGGTGTTCTATTGGGTTGAGGTCAACACTCAGTGTAGACTAGTCAAGCGCTTCTACTCGCTCATCCATGCCTTTATGGACCTTGCTTTGTCGACTGGTGTGCAGTCATGTCGGAACAGGAAGGGGCCGTCCCCAAACTATTCCCACAAAGTTGGGAGCGTGAAATTTTCAAAAAACGCTTGGTCTTCTGAAGCATTATGAGTTTCTTTGACTGGAAATAAGGGGCAAAGCTCAGCTCCTGATAAACAACCCCACACCATAATCCCCCCTCCACCAAACTTTACACTTGGCACAATGCAGTCAGACAAGTACCGTTCTGGCAACCACCAAACCTAGACTCATCCCTCGGATTGCCAGACATAGAAGTGTGATTCGTCACTCTAGAGAACACGTCTCCATTGCTCTAGAGTCCAGTGGCGGCGCTTTACACCACTGCGTTCGATGCTTTGCATTGTGCTTGGTGATGTAAGGCTCAGATGCAGTTGCTTGGCTATGGAAACCCATTCCATAATGGAAAACCATTCCATCTTTACACTCTGCTCTTGAGCTAATCTGAAGGCCACAAGAAGTGTGGAGGTCTGTAGCAATTGACTCTGCAGAAAGTTGGTGACCTCTGCACACCAGCGCCTCAGCATCTGCTGACAACGCTCTGTCATTTTAGTACTTTGTGGCTGAGTGGCCGTTGTTCCTTATCGCTTGTTGAGTTGCTGCTGTTCCCTGTGACAGTTGACTGTGGAATATTTAGTAGCAAGAAAATTTCATGAATGGATTTGTTCCACTTGATCCTATCACGGTAACACGCTGGAATTCAGTGAGCTCCTGAGAGCAACCCATCTTTCATAAATGTTGGTAGAAGCAGGCTGCATGCCTAGGTGATTGGATTTATACTGGCCATGGAAGTGATTGGAACACCTGAATTCAATGATTTGGATGGGTTGTGTAATTACTTTTGGCAATATAGTGTAGGTTTGACATTGTAACTCATGGGTGCTCAATCCCAGTCCTGAAGATCTGCCACCCTGGAGAATTCAGATCCATCACACCTGGCTCTTACATTCAGTTGCTCCTGAAGGCCCAGATGTATGATTAGAGGTGAAACTAAGCTGTGCAGGGTGTTACATCTCCAGGACCAGGACTGGGCACCCCTATCAAAACTACAGTAGAACCTTTTTTTGTGCTCTGTAGAACCAATTTCAAAATTTTCAAACCATTTTCAAGATGGCTCCATACAGAATCATACAACATGTTTTCCATCAGTTTAAGGAAGAATTTCACCACGCAAGGAACCAGGTAAGCATGCAAGTGGTTCTTTGAGTGTTCATACTTCGACATAGAACCATTGCCTTTACTAAAGAATGCTTAAAGAATGTTATTTTGTGTGAAATTAAATTAAATACTAATGAGCCCCCAATAGAGCATGTTCCAAGGAGGAACTTCTTTAGAAACACTTCCTGCTAAAGCCTGTGTAGACTGATAAATCAGTGTCTTTTGGGAGAAATTCGAATTGACAGGTCTCTTCAATGGACATGCTGACAATTTCAGGCATTTATAGTCAAACAATAAGCAAATTTGTCATGACTCAGAAGAATTATATGACCAAACAGCCCAATAGTACAGTGAGGAACAGAGTGAATTATGTGAACATTACAACAGCAGAGTTTTTCCCATGTGCCTCTTCAAAATGTATTCTGGATGTTTTGCTTTTTAATGTATTTTACATACAGAATATGACACTGAACACATTTAGGCCCAAGTGTTCAGTATTCACTGATCAAAGGTTTCTACAGGTACATTGCCATGGTAATAACAAGCAATGCATATTAAAGAGTACCATTAAACATTTAGAAAAATTATTATTAATGTCAGCAGGTATGGACTGTTACAGCGATGAGAAATGAAGGCTCAGGGCAGTCCTTGACCTAGGAAAATAATTTTCTTTTCTGCAGTGGACAGGATGTGAGCTAAGGTTCTCTCGCCTACAGCAAAACCATGGTAACCTTGAGCACAGTAGCAAGCCAGTAATATATGCTTTAAACACAATTAAACCATTTCTGTCTTTTTGTAAGTGTAGGATCAACTGAAACGCTTAGAACTGTTGATGTTGCACAATTATAGAGCAATTATAGTGTTATACATCTTCATACAAAATTATCACCCAGTGAAGGTACATTAATTAATGGCTTTCATCAAACTCCATTTGCATAATTACATTTTTGAGATTACAAAGTAAAGAAGATGTTAACTCACATGCCTCGAGTTTAGCAATAATGTTCAGCTCCCTACTGGCAAAACAAAGGGCTAAACTGCAGTAGACTGAATATGTTTTGGTTTCTGTGACATCACAGAAACAGTGAATTTAAAACTTAAAGGGCAATTTAACACATTTTTTCTGAAATTTCTGCATAATATCAGTGTTTGAGTGATTCAGAGTAGTTTGGTGTGAAATGGTTAAGATTTTTTTACAGTGGTGGTGAGCGGAACCAGGGGTCACCAGGACTACAACACAAATATAGATATTTTATTTACTATACAAAAGCACCAATGAACATGTTTCTTCTGAGTTTTTATATAGAATGTTGATGATGGGAAAATATAGGAAAATCTAAAATAATAAGTTTTCTTTGAGGAATATTTTGCCGTAAAATGCCCTGAATGTATCCCTCCATTATGAAGAGATCAAAATAAATTAATTAAAATACATTTTAAGCCAAACCATTATCATAAAGCTATCGTAAAACAGTGTCTCAGACATCAGGCAGTGGATTCGTAACTCTTTCATGTACTAACTTTTAGAAGTGGGCATCTGCTTCTTGTCCCCACCACTGTAATGATTCAGACTTACTAAGTTTCTCTAGAATGGAGCATTTCACACCAAACCACTCTGAATGACTTAATTTTCATCTTAAACCTAATTATGCATATTTAAAAAAATACATGGGATTCACCTTTAAATTGCCTATATGAATTGTATGCACTGAGGAAGGAGTGATGCATTTTGAAAGTTTAACAATTATTGCATGTCAAAAGGAAAAGAAAATGGAAACAATGAAAGTGTGTTTTCCATGATGTGGGCCCTTTAAACTTTTTTTCTGTAAACGGCTTTAAATGTGTCAAAAGTTAAGTTAAGATGCACCTGAAAACATCAAGTAAACACAGGTTTGACAGTGTATATATAGTTTGATATGTGGCATAGCCTGTGTTGGGCAAGTCTTATAATAATAATAATAATAAAAAAATAATAATAATAACAACAACTACTTCTTTCAAACTGTAATAAGATTACTTTTTGATTACCTCATTTAAATAGCCTCAATACTCATTATTTGACTTCTGAGTTACTCTCTAAAATCCAAACACATCTGTACCAGCTGTATAATTGTTATAATACCACTGATAGTTGATTGTGGAATATTTATTAGTGAGAAAATTTCATGTCTGGACTTGTTGCACAGGTGGCGTCCTATCACTGAGCTCCTGAGAGCAATCCATTCTTTCACAAATGTTTGTAGAAGCAGTCTGCAGGCCTAGGTGCTAGGTTTTATACACCTGTGGCCATGGAAGAGATTGGAACACCTGAATTCAATCATTTGGATGGGTGAATGAATACTTTTGGAAATATACTGTATTTAAAAGTAACTAATATGAAGTAGGTCAGCCAGATACAGCTAGGTACATTAATTAACAAATGACTTGTTTTTTCAAACGGAGAAACCAGCCTGTGGAATCAGACCAAAAACATCCTCCTGTGAATGAAAACTTTCTGAATAAAGTGTAAATGTCACAGAGTTGACTTTGTGGACGTAAATCTAGTCTGTTTAGGTAATCTTTTCTTTTTCAGCATGGAGATTTTCCGTAAGTTTCATACCGGTGTGATTAGATGATTGGACAGATTGTTGTGCTTACAGAGCTTTCCACGTTCACAATATGCTGCTCACAAGTCATGCAGGGAATACATTCATACAAACATTGCACACAGATAATCTACATAGAGGAAATGTATGATTTAGATCAGCTCAACCACTATAAGGGACATATTTAAAAGTCTCAAAAAATCTGTGGGCCCGAGAAGGCCTATGTATTTCACTTTTAAATAACATTTTGCTTCCGTAGCTACAAATAACTGTCAAACCTTTAAATTGTCCCCAGCAGGTGATTTTTTTAAACCTGTCTACGTGCTGGATATAGACACTTTCCATTTTTTCCCCCTTGCATGTTCATCCATTCTACTGTGCAACTAACAACTAATGTGTTTGGTGATATTGCCTGGTGTAGAATTGTGGTGTTGGGAGAGGGCAACTTCATAGATTTTGGGAAGGGGGTGGGGTGCACATTACATTGCACTGCATGCTGGGGATTGTAGTGCTGCACATTGTGAAATGAGCTAATATTAATGGAAAATCAAAACAATTTTGTGGGTTGGGTAGGGTTGTGCTGCATGTCTGATCTGGTCCATGGACCTTGTGTTTGACAAATGGGATTGAAATGCATTCTTCTCTTAGACATATGAGTAGTGCAAGTAACACACTTCTTATGCAGTCAGTAAGTGGAACATCCTAAACATTTTCACATTTCGGAAATGCATTTACTTTGTACCATGATACTTCCAACACTGGGCATAACTCAGGGAATCTTTGAACAACAAAGGCACTAGTGGACATACAACTTCCATGAATTGGTGAACAGAACCAACAAGCTTACACTGACTCAGACAAGCAATGAAATACATTAATACTAAGACTCATTCAGGTTGTCTTAAATAGCCTTTAATCATGTGCTTAGTGTGGCTGGAGAGAGTGTGCAATCTTCTAGTTACTCCTCCTAGCTCTAAAGTGACACCTGGGCCCCCTCGGCAAGAGGGGGAGTTATAAATGAGCTGACAAGCTTCTAATCAGGCTCATGATCCTTAAGCTTATTTTCATCCCTGGAGATGCTCTACCTCTTCGCCAGTCACACCACAATACCTGCTGGCTAGGTTTTTTTGAGCTAGGGCACAATTTGACATTCAAATATACCGATTCCTCATTAGATAGAGCCATGACGAATTAAATATAGACTCATCACTGAGAGTAATATTCATCACCAAACATAATGCAAGATTCAGATCACAATGTATGCTTTGCAAATTCTTCTTCATCTGAGCTTTGTGGCTCCATGGCATGTCTTGAGAGTCTATTGTGGATAACACATCAGATTGTACTTGACAAAATCCTGAAGAAACTGGATTATTAAGGCTTTGAATGTAAATTTTTGTCATCTTTCTTGATGTGCTTGTTGTGCTAGTAGTGTGGAAATGAGTTCACCGGTTAGGCAGAATAGTAAGCTAGTGTACTGAAAGAACCCCATAATGTAGAACATGGTGGATCCATATAAAATGTGTCTTTAGCTCTGTTGATCTCTGGGATACTCTTCAGGGATGGTAGACCTTTTCAGTTTAGCATTAAGAGTAAAAATAAAGTGCATAGTCATCTTTGGTAATAACACTGCTTTTTCTTTTTTTCAGAGCACTTATGATGGATAAAATATTGATGCAAGAAAGTTCAAAAATCATGAATATTTTATTTAGCCCAAACAAAATGCTATCAAAAACTTCTAAATTGAAAATATTTTTTTCTGGATAATCAAGTAAAATAACAGATGAAAAAAATGTATAATGGGAAAAAAGTATAGAACACTCATTTGTTCAGTTTTTATTTTTGCAATTTCAAATTACTGCAGGGACAAAATACCCCCTTTTTTGTCTTTTTTTAGTTTTTGCATAATTAGATTTTTTTATTATAAGATGTGAAGTTAATTTTGTGCCAAAGGTTTCAAACAAAAATCCACCAGCAATATATTAAGCATCAAAATGTCCAAAATATGTGAAAAGTATTCTGGGTGAAATTTAAATTTCACCATGCCACATAGTGACCAAACCAGTTGTTTAGACTGTATGTAAATATACAGCTGAAAGTCAACAGAAATTTCATAAACTATGCATTTCTTACAATTTTTCAAAGTTTATGTATTAAAATGACGGTATCATGAATTGTGTTTATTATGCAATGCACTCAAGAAATCACGAACAGCTCATTTGCATAATTTAAAGTTCAATGCACATTTAAACAATTCAGTAAATAGCTCGCAAATTTATCTTAGTCTGGCTAATTACTTACAGGCTGAATTAGCCACAGCGAGCTAGCTAACGTTAGCACATCCTCACCTACCACAGTTCGTCATAACATTTTAGCTGGCTAGTGCACCAAGGAACATTCCCCCTGTGCATTCAACTATTCAGCTGGTTTAAACAAAAATAACCAAAACTTTATTATTCTTGGACAAAAAAGTGGCTAAATTACAACACAAAATATATTTAATTATTAGTTTGGAGCAATAGTTTGGAGAACAGTCAAATTTACACAATTTTCCATTTACTTTAACTGCAGTTGATCAGCAAAACATGTTTCTTCTTTAATTATGAACTAAAGCTAAGAGGCTAACATCTCCAACAACTAGAAGTCAATGGTCATCTAAACCTTTTCTGTAAATATACCCCCAAAACTTCTCTAAACCAGCTCAAATCACATCCAGCTCTTAATTAAGGCGGCCTCATTATAGCCCACAGTAAGTCTTACTATGTCCGAAACCACATTGACAACACTGTGCCTCCTTGCTGAAGTGCTGGATGCAGTTAGAGAGTTTTGGGGATGCTTTTACAGAAAAGATTTAGGTGACTATTGATGCCTAGTGTTTGTTAGCAGCATTGGCGTCCTTGCTCCTAGAGGCAACATGGACAGCAAACATGTCTTGGCTGATCAATTGGCCAAAGTGGAAAGATTGTCAAACCATTTCTTTAATTTATGTCCATTGCATCATACTGCACTGCAGCTGTTCTCCCTAATCTGCCTTTTCTCATCACTGTCAGCATCATCACTGCAAACGGACCGTCCATGACGGGCAGGAAGAACTATTTACTTATGGTTGCTGTGTGTCACCAGTAAAGCAAAAAATATGGTTGCGTGATTTCAGAACCACTGGAGAGGCATTTGTCGTCATGAGGATTCCTAGGTCATTGATTTGCTGTCAGTTTAGCCTCTAACCAACCTACAAGCTTGCTCATCTATGTAACAAAGGCCAACAACAGAGCTTGTTTTCCATTCTATTATCAGTGTCTCCAGATAGATTTGCTGTGCTAATGAATCTCTTTCTGTGGAAATGTGATTACCAGGAGTTGTTCGATCCTCAGTGTCCATTATAGCAAACAGGCCAAACAACTGCTTTATGGTGGGGGGGGGGTATTTATTTTATAAATAAATCTATATGTATTGACTGTCCTCATAGCTCTTGGTTTTTATTATGAGAATGGTTATATCTTCGTACACTGAATGAGAGGTTTAACCTGCTTTCTGTGATACTCAATGAGGAGCGCATGCCGCTCAAAGAATGAGCTTCACATTTAATGGTCGACAGCATATCAGTTTGTTACAGTTTTTAAAGGGCCCTTATTGAATAAAGCCAAATGTTCTCTGACAAAGATTGATATAGCATGTGAACATTGATTATGTTTTGAAACTTTGACAGTGACGAGTTTATATATGAAAACCAAGTTCAAAACATTTTGTGAAGTCATTTACAGAGCCAGGTCCATAAAAATTTGCACCTGACACAATTATTGTTATTTCAGCATTTCACCACAAATGCAAGCTCAAAGTGCAGATGTTCAGCTTTAATATGAGGCTTTCCAAATCAAGCAATTTCTTAATCAATATCCAAGTATTTATGGACCTGACTGCATATCCGCCATTAAAATAATGGCTCCCAGTTGGTCACATTTTACAGGATTTCTTTAAACTTCCAAAAGTTCTTCACACTCGCACATCTCATCTTGGTTCAACATCCATTCACCAATAGAAAAGTCCTAGGAAACCAGAAGTGGTTCTTCAATGGCATGACTCCAAAAAACCCTTTATGGCACCATTATTTTATAATGACATTGTGGTACTTTACACTCAGGCTGCTTTTTGAATGAGGCACAATGCAGGGCAGCCAATCAGAACAGAGCTCATTTACATCAGTTCTAAAGGCAGTAACATAAACAGCCTGTTTAATTCTAACGCATAAATTCAGAAAAAGGTCAATTATGATTATGTTTGGTAACACAAACATCATAAGTAGATATCTGTAACACAGGGGCAGAGGCAGGCTACAAATGCAAGTAGCCTTAATAGGGACTGTCCAATACTTGTAGTCACAGCAGGCAGAGATCACCTCACAGGTAGGCAAAATAAGAGGCAGATGCATACTTGAAAACCCAAACACAAGAATGAAGCTCAGAATCAAGTTATAAACAGAAACTTTTACAGCCTCACAGTGAGGACAAAGGTGTGTAAGTAGCAGTCCTAATGTCCTAGGAATGAGTAGCAGGTGTGTGGGAGAGGCATAGAGAGGGTGAAGCCAGGGAAAGTCCAAGTGGACTCTCCCCAGGGGAGGAGGAAACATGAGAAAAGAAAAATTGTTTTAAAACAACAAAAAACTTTAAGTTTATATTTGAATTATTTTTTATACTGTAGCTTCATCAGATTGGCACAACATGTGCACAAACACAGAAGAAGATCATCTGGCAATTGACTTCAAAGCAATCAGTTCCCAATTTCGTGGAACTGTAGACTCTGGAATTGAATCTGAAATGGAATGTTGTCATTTTGCAGTTGTCATTTCAAAACAAAAGGTAATTTCCCCATGATCATAACCTGCATGCAAATGTGCCAGTTAATCAGATAAATTCCATTGCTGGTGAGTCAGATGACCACATAGGAAGTCAAGCAAATAATTCAGCATAAAAACTTACCAAGAAAGAAAATGGTACATTCGGTCCATAGCAGATTCATTGTAAATCAATCTGAATTCCAAAAACAAAGAGAGCTGAATGCCTGACTGGAGTCTGCAGGTCTATAGAGGACACATTCAGTACCTTATGTTCCAGAGTGACACAATATTTAGTGAATGTCAAGAAAATAAAAAGTATGTTGGCATTAGGAAATATTATGCAGCGTATTTGTGAGATAAAACAGGAATAAAATACAGCATTGATGTGACAAAAACAACACATAAAACATTCTTCTAGAAAAGCTAAAACTCAAATATTCTTACACCAGCATAGGCCCAAAATACCTGTTCAGAGCAAGCGAACAGCAGCTCTGTGGTTTTGATGACTATGCTAGGAAGAATAGTGTTGGAATCAGATTTTGGATTCAGCAAAATTCAATTCACATTTGTTTGTAAATCAAGTCTTGTTAGAAAACCTTATCAGAATGTTACACTTGCTGACCACTTTATAACAAACCATAGCCTCATGTTTCTACTTACTGGCCACTTTATTAGAAACACCTATTTTGTGCTTCCCCTCACTGGTCACTTTATTAAAAACATGTACCTTGGGCTTCCCCTCACTGGCCACTTTATTAGAAACACATCCCATGATTGCCACTCACTGGCCACTTTATTAGAAACACCTACCTTGTGCTTCCACTCACTGGCTACTTTACCAAAAACACCTACCTTGTGCTTCCACTCACTGGATATTGTATTAGAAACACATACCTTGTGCTTCCACTCACTGGCCACTTTATCAGAAACATCTACTTTGTACTTTGACTCACTGGCCACTTTATCTGAAACACCTACCCTGTGCTTCCACTAACTGGCCACTACACTAGAAATACCTATTTGTGCTTCCACTCATTGGCCACTTTATTAGAAACACTGACCTTGTCCTTCCACTAACTGGCCACTTTATCAGAAACACTTACCTTGTGCTTACGCTTACTGGCTACTTTATTAGAAACTGAGGCCTTATACCTTCTCTAGGTAGGTGTACAGTTGCAGACTGAAGTCCATCTGCACAGTTTTTAAGCACAGCCTTTTTTCATTCATATGTAGCCAGTTTCTGACCATAGAATGGCTGTTGTCCAGATATTATTTGGGTGATGGTCGATTCTCAACACAGCAATGACACTGACATGGTAGTGTGTGTGGTGCTTCTATGACTGTATCAGATGCAGCAGTGTTGCTGGAGTTTTTTACAGACGTCAGTCTCACTGCTAGGATGAGAGTGGACCACCACCAATACTATCCAGATGAGAGTGGCTTTAAGGTCACAAACTGACCACTTATGAAGAACTAGAGGATGGCAAATACCAACTGTGCCTCAACAAATGAACTACAGTCTCTAACTGTACACCAGCATGGTGGATCTACAGTGTTTCTGATAAAGTGGTCAGTGAACGTACTGTTACTTTTGGTTGTGAATTGTTATGTTGTGTTTATTTCTTTATTACAGTTTTTCTCAGTTGCTTTGGTACATTTCTCAAATCATCCTTGGCATTTGCAAAACTGTAAGTGCATTTCTCAAAACAATTGGTACAAATAGCAAAACACCATGGATGACCTGCAAAAGCCAGTCTTTTGTTCAAAAGCCTTAGTTCATCTCTCAAAAGTAAATATCTGTGTCAATGAACATGTCAGTGCCATCAGAATGACAAGTCTTTGTGTTATTGTATACGGATAAGACAGTCAAATAGCTTAGTCATGTTGTCAATATAACCGTGTACTCTGGAGGGATGTTCTGATATAAACTATGGCTAAAATATTGATGACAATTATTGTAAATTGTAGGTTACACCTTAGTGTATGTGGGAGATTGATGCAAGAGACTGGACAAGATTCACATTTACTCTTTTATTGTTTGTACTGTAATTTGTTGACATATGTCATTGCGATACCAAAAGGAAGAGACAGCTCTACAGAGCACAAAGAAAAAAAACTAAAAAAAACTAAAGTACAAATGTGAACATGGGACAATCTCCTTAGGGAAAACTGTACATGCAGTGCAATAGGAATTACAGGGCAGTCTTCCTACACCTCCTGACATTCCAGTCTGTTGGACCACAAATTCTCATCCACATCACAACTAATATTTTCTCTTGTGATGCAGCGTGGAAAGAATCTTTTAGAGTGTCTTATCCAGCCTCTGCAGGCATCTGATGTGATGTCATCACACACTGCATCCATGGCAGCCAGAAGAGTCATCTGTGTATGTAGCTGGCAATTATATACTTTCCATCTCCATGCTGAGAGAAATTCCTCAATGAGGTTAAGGAATGGGGAGTAGGGTGGTAGGAACTCCATCAGCATCCTACTGTGGGTCGCAAACCATTGCCTGATGTTGGAGCGATGGAAAGTGACATTGTACCAACTATGATGTACTTTGGCAAGTCATCTCTAATCTAATCCCTCTCTTGTTCAGGGATGAGATCCCCATAGAGAGTGTATAAAAAGGTGACAAGATGCTCTGTATTGTATGGCCCAATAATGGGAATATGCGTTAGCACACCATTCTCAGAGATAGCAGCACCCATGGTTATGTTCCTGTTGGCCTGGCACGTCAACTGTAGCTCTGTGGCCGATGATATTTCGACCACGCCTTCTTCATTTTGTTTGGTTGAAGCCAGCCTCATCCATGTAGATGAAGCTGTGAGGTGGTTCACTTGCTTCCAGTTCCATTATACACTACATCCAGAAGACACAAAATGAATTTTATGAATTACATGCATTTATATTTTGGACAAGATACAGTTACATCAAATGTATACAGCACATATTGCATCTTCTTTTCTACAGCCTTAGCAAATGTATAAAGGTCACTCTCACTGTACTGTATATCACTACACGATGTTGTACTGTTTACTGTGAGGTACAGTTACTGCATGCTCATGCATGGTTTACCTGTACATACTGGTAGGGCAGCTCCTTCACTCTTTCACCATTTCTTTCAAATGGAACAGTGTACAGCATCTTCATATTCATTTGATGTCTTTTCAGCACCCTGTCAATGGTTGAGATGCTGACTGTTTGGATGTTTTCAAAGATGTTGGTGTCCTCTATAATGGCACTCTTTATCTCCCTTAGTGTTATGGCATTGTTTTCAACAACCATGGTGCAAATAGCGCCCTCCTGTTCAGGTGTGAAAAGGGGCCCTCTGCCACCCCTGTGAAGTTGCCTTGCAGTTCTATGTGGAAAAATAGTAATGCAAAACACAAAATTGAGTAAGATATCACTGTATGAAGTACACTTACTGTATATTGCAAAATGCAAGCGGGATACTGTTGTATGATGCATTACAGAAAGTATACAGCATTACAGTACAGTGCCTATTGTTAGATTACATACCTGTTATGTGTGAATAATTGAGGACACATTTGTTCTCCCAACATTTGGCTGCACCCTTTGACCAGCCTCAGCCACTGTAATCCCATGATTGAGAACATTGTCTACAAGTGTGGCTCTTGTCTCATCAGGAACATGCATATGTCCTTGGCCTCTTCTGCCTCTTTCTTCTGTTTTGCCTCCCAACTCCTCCGCCTCACTCCTCTTCCTCTTCTCTCTGGCTGTTGACCCTGTCCAATTTCTTGTCCTTCCATTGTCAGACATTGTAACATTGTGTTGTGCTCCAGCTATATATATATATATATATATATATATATATATATATATATATATATATATATATATATATATATATATATATATATATACTTGCCAGTTGAAGGTTCATGAGATGCACCTTCGTTAGAGAAAGTCAAGATTCACCTGGGAGCAATTTACCACTTAAGGACAAATTTAGGAAAAAGGTCTAATGGAAATGTCTAGAAAAAAGCTTGCCATATTATGACAACTTGTTCAACCATTTTGCATGTAAAGACTTATGCTATGAACTAATGCCTAAATGTTGTGGGGGGTGAGACTATTCAACAGAGACCCATATAATACATTTTGATCAACATGATATAAGCAATTGATAATGTAGGAAACAGCAAAGAATTGTATGTAATCATTGCATAGATGTACCAAAGCATTTGCAATGTTCAAAGAAATGAGAAACTGCTTTTTTGATGTGCACAAGTGACACAATGATGTGAAGATTGAACAGGAAGTTTTCAGAATTTCAATTCTGATCTGAGAAAAGTATCAAAGCAATGGAGAAAAACTGTAAGCCATATAGCAATTATCTATCTTAATTTCAGGTAGCGTTTGGCTGATTAACCGCTGGTCAGCCTAGGATTTTTTCTATGTTCCAGAAATGTTCTATAATGCTCCAGAAATGTTCTATAGTCAAATCTTCACATTTGCATGAGGACCAAAGAATTACAAATATCAGTAATGCAGGGAAAAAATTCAGAATAAATAAATCAGAGACACAGCCAGCACATTAGATGTGCCAAAATCAACAGTTTGGTACATTGTTAAGAAGGTGAACTTAGCAAGAGTGCACTCTAGACAGACCACGGAACATAAAAGTAAGTCATTTTTGAAGAGTTATGAGGAAAAAGAGCTGAATAGATCAAGGATACTCTCCAGGATGTCAGCACAGGTGTGTCTAATACTTCCACAAAGACCAGAACACATCAGCATGACTTGCGGAGGGGGAGGGGGGGGGGGGGGGGTTGTTACCACTGGAAAGCCTGAAAAGCAAACAGATTTTTTTTACATTTTACTAAAATAAAAATAAAGTTCAGAGAATATTCATCTCCAGTGCTGTATGGTAGCTTGTAGAGTTGGCACTGGAATGAGCTCACATTCTTTATTAATGAAATGATGGCTGACAGCAGCAGCAAGATGTGATTCTAAAGCATGAGGAAAACTTTAACTGCCCAGAAACTGTGATTCCTGTGTACAATCAATAACTAAATGATATCCAGCAAGAGACAGACAGACGGACAGAAAGACGAACAGATAGACAGATAGATAAATAGAAAGGAAGACAGACACACACAGAGATAGACAGATATACAGACAGAGAGACAGACAAACTGACAGACAGACAGACAGTTAGATAGATAGATAGATAGATAGATAGATAGATAGATAGATAGATAGATAGATAGATAGATAGATAGACAGGCAGGAGGATAGAAAGACAGAAAGAGAGACAGACAACCTGTCAGATAGATAGATAGATAGATAGATAGATAGATAGATAGATAGATAGATAGATAGATAGATAGATAGATAGATAGATAGATAGATAGACAGAAAGAGCGACAGAGAACTTGACAGATGTGGTTGTGCATTTTGTTCATGAACACCTTGTTGGCATATTTTCATCTACATTATGTTCCCTGACTCCTTAAAATTATTTCATATTTAAAAGCAAACAGATGACATGGTATTCAGCCATATATGAGACATATATGTATGATCCATATATCATCCATATACATCTAGTATCTTATATTTACAGTATATATGTGTTTATATTTTAAAATGTGCATACATGGCCATGTGTATGATTTCCGTATGGGACAGTTATATATCCTGGCCATCAAATGGTCATATTGACTTCAGGAAATCATTTCCCTGACCTCAGCCAACCAGCTGTCCTATGCTCCACCTGACTTAGAACACCTGTTCCTTCTAACAAGCCCCTTGAACTGGTTTTGGGCCTATTTTCCAAGTGTGGGTTATTTTTCAAAATATTTCATAATATTTACACTAGCTCACTCATGGTCGCCCTTCCCTCCATTTCGGAGACATGCAGCTGAAGCTGTAGCCTGCAGGATGACCTTGTAGCTGTGTCACAATAGGTTGAAAGGTCATGTAGGTCACAGCGAGACCCGAAGCCACAGGCAGCCCACTGACTGAACTCTGGATGAACTGTGGTGGCTATAATTGATGACTTTACTTTCCTCACAGCACACTACATACATGACTTCTCGACATCCAGAGAATTTAGAGCTCTCTTAGAAAAAAAGGTACTGAACTCTCACTGGTGTGGAACCACTCTTCTTACTGGGGTGGTACCCTTAAGGGTATGTCTTCAATATCTATGGTAAGGGGACATAACTGTACCATAAGCCACTGTGCAAATATTTCTTTAAGTTGTATACACTCCACATCTCCACCATTTTATTGCTATGTTTAAAAAAATAGTCCAAATTTTTTTTTTAATTATATATAGCTATCAGAAATTAATTTGATATTACTTCATTACTTAAATAATAATTTGTGGTGAAGGATCTAAAATTTGGTAAAGAGCCCAGTGTTTTAATATTGTGATGACGTTTTGGCTGCACACAGTAAATTTAATGCTGAGTAGCTACATAAATGACAAAATTGTCTGATTCTTTATTTAGAAGTGAAACAATTCAGTTACCGCTTTACATCCTCGTTTATTCATCACATTTCATTTCTGAAGACGGCTCCTTTTACTTATACCGCAGAAAGAAAATATAAGACTATTTATGAGGATTAATTCCATTTTGTGTTTAAAGTTTTTGCCAGCGTCCTTCAGCCTTGAGGCAAAACGATCACTACGCTGACGTTTTAGAGTCCTTTCCTGGACTAGAACAAAGAGCGTGGGAAGATTGACCACGATTTTATGAGCCTTCATTTTCATAAATGTTCAATATAGCACTTTTATTACTCATGTTGGAATGAGTCTAAAATATATGCTGCATTACCTCCACTCTGCTTCCACTGTCTTAACGCTTGTAGAGGTGCAACGCCTGCTGCTCTCTGGGGTTTAAGCGAGATAAAAGCTTTCTAGCTCACAGCAAATTAGACGGCAGCCCTCCCTTCCCCGGTCAATAGTCAGATGACCTCTGTTTCAACTTGGGAGCGCCATGAGCCCGGAGTACACTCACACCTCCACAACACCCAGCAGCTTTTTCCCCAAAATGTGGAGTTTGCATTTTATACACTGACAGCCCTGACGTCGTTTATGCTTATATGACGATAAAATTACTTTTTCACGCAGTTAGTTGTTATCACTCAAACTAAGGATGTTGCTCGTGCTATAAAAAGTGTATTTTAACTCAACAAGACGAGCAATGAGAGCGAACTTTGAAAACATGCGTGTTATTGTGTTCAACTCATTGTATGATTTCGAACAACTTGAAAAACTGATTCAAAACTTAATTCGTTTAAGGCAAAAAAAATAACATTTTAAAAACGTACCATAGTTGCACTAGACTGAAAACTACAGATAGCCATTCATTCAGGATCCTGAGTTCACGTGTCGGACTGGAATGTATGGTACGCGGTAAAAAAAAGGCAAAAGAATGAGAAGGAAATGACAAGAGAATGTAATGACCTCTTGTAGGCTGATCAATAGGTCTATCTGAAAGATCAGTCATTACATTCTCGGAGGCCAACAAGACTGGTCATTAGAATGTTGTTGTGAGGTAGTTCCATAGACCATGGTTCCGTATAGAAAATAGAAAATGGTTCTATAAAACACCAAAAAGGGTTCCATTGCATACAAGCTTGACATCATAACAACAGCAGAACCTTTTTTCTGATATATAGGGCTATTTTTAAAATTCTTCATCAATCTGAAGCACAATTACATCACGCTAAGAACCATTTAACTATTTAAGCATGCAAATGTTTCTTTCAGTGTTCATGGCTCTATATATAACCATTGTCTTTACTGAAGAACCTTTGAGGAACCATCTTTTTTTAGAATGTAGACTAATCAGTTGGTCATCTTGGCCAAAATAACAAACCTGGACCTTGAAATAACCATGGCAGTTTGAATTGGAGTCACAGTATTGTTCAGAAAATTATTACCCCCAGATTTTTCAGCCCCATCATATAATTCATTCATTAATTTAATATAATTAACATCATCTAAGTAATTTAAATCATTATAGATAATATCCTAATAGTTTATAGTGTGATAAAAAGTAATTTAGAACGCAATATATAATAATTATGCTATAAACACTGAATTGATATCTTAGTAATGTATGATATTCTAGGTTGCTTATGGAAAGACATAAATTGGTACCAGTGCCACCTACTTTTTATGATTTTTGGTTAGGCTATAGATTGTCAAAAGACAAATATTCACCCACAATCGTTTGAGTGGTTTTCAAATGAAACATCTTTTTATAACTATTACAGGGAAATCACCTCCTGATGGTATGACTCAGCATGTAAAATTAGAAATGCAGATCATCTTTATGAAAACAGGGCTATTAGTCATTTTAAAAAGCACAGTCTAATTTGTCTACAAACTATGACTTGCTTGAATATGGCCCTGTCCATTTATTTATGTTACCTTATAGTACTTAGTCAAAATGTCATTAATAACACTTTCAGCTCAAGCGTTGGACTCAAGTGAAGGAAGGTGGAGCCGCCTGTGTCCCAGCGCACTTCTTTTCTGTTGTCTAATGCGGCCTTCCTGCCTCAAGCAGGGTCACAACCCCAGACAGTAGCTTACAAGCGAAGCCCCAATCTCGGAAAACAATTAAGATGCGTTGAATTTGCAAATTAACTTTAACATGAACGTTATTGTCATTCTTAAGATACGTTTCAAAAGTGTGGATACGCACAAAAAAATGCTGCTGTGAGTCAAATGGCCACAAATTGGTCAGTCAAAAAAAAAACTGGACTTACAAACTAAGAACGTTTCGGCAGTGCATGCATTGAATATGTTGTCCTTAAGCAACTGTTTAATATAAAATGGACAGAAACAAACGTATTTCAATAACAAGAAAGTGTTTTAGGTTGAGCCAAAGAAAATTCCATTGCAACAAAACTGAGATAAATTGTACCAAAATGTTTCAGTTTTGTTCCATCCAAACAGTGATGAATGTCATGTTGCGGTAACAAAATCTGCGTGAACAGATTCGAGTCTGAGTGAAACGTGTGGCATTGTTTAATTAATGTTAGCAACTTGTTTTTGATGCGTTTTATTTCTCCAACCTTACCTCCTCAAGTTGACCTTACCTTAAAAAAGCGTGCACATCATGCAAAAAGTAAGCAAAGCTATTTAACAAAGTGTGGCATTTTCCCAGCAAAACACGAAATTGTTGCCCACTCGCGCACACACGCGTGCACATACCACAGCCAGTGTGGTGGATTACATCTTTAAAAAAAGGTCAACACCCATTAGCTAGGGACACTCGGCCTCGAGCTGAACCCGGGCTCTCTGAAGAATTTCTCAGACGGGCCCCCCTTTTCACATCGTTTACGTGACGTAATGATCAGAAAGAGTTTCGTTTGTGATTAAAACTTGAGCTGAGCGCTTGAGTTTCCACGACTGTTCATCTTGACAAAAACACGTTTGGCAGACACAAACACTCTTACAGCATCTTAAAAAGGCTGGTTCTCTGCACAGAACAATGAACACTCGTATGCGCATTCTTAAGCTTAAATGGTGCTTTGCATGGCGACATGGTTCTTTAGTCTGATGGAGAATGTGGTTCTATATAGCACCAAAAAAAGAGTCTGCTGAGACGATGTCAAGCCTGTCTGCAGTAATAGAACACGTGTTGGTGCTATAGAACCATATAGAACACATTCTCCATCAAGTTGAAGAACCTTTTCAACATACATAGAAACCTTTAAGCAAATAGTTCTTTGAATGTTCATGGTTTCATGTAGATCAACTGTCTTTACTAAAGAACCCATCTTTTAAAAACTGTAGTAATAATAATAATAATAATAATAATAGTAATAACAATAATAATAATAAAACAAATGTTGGATCTTTATATTTGACATTTCCATTTTATTCGTTTTATTCCAAGCTGATACAGCTTTTCTGGTTTTATTTTTCCCCCCTTCTTTCTGTTGTGTATAAAAAATGCGTTAAACGTCTTTTGAAATGAATCAAACTCCCTCAATTTTGCTTCGACACCGTTTTATTTATTGACCACAATCACTTACATTACAAAACAGGCACTGAATTTTACACTTTACAAGTTAAAATCACATTCTAATATACAGAGATAGTCGCCTGTAGGCCTACCACCAAAAATGTAAAAACTCTAATTTTGTTTGAGGTGAGCAGATTTTAGATTTCTGAAAATCCAGATATGTTAGCATCTTTTCCCATCACATTAGACCTCGAACAACGTCAGATAAATACGAGACGAATTAGTTACAGCCTAAATAAATACATCACGTTGTGCATGTTGGACTGAACTGTCCCATGATTTCAAGTAAGCAGAAAGAAGAAGAATAAATACGCTGAATAAATTAACCCTGCTAGCCGAACAGTCTCAGAGATTATTCTCATTCCATGAAACTTAATGAAACCCAAAAGCGCCAGGGGAGCATCATGTCTTCGTGTTGGTCGATGTATAAAAACAATGCATTTTGTATAAATATTATTTATTTATTTTTCCTTCTGTCCACGAAGCATCGCTTCGTCTATAGTCTGGTAATATCCTGGGCTCGTGCGTTGGGGGAGTCGCTGCCGCTCGCGGGTGGGTTGTGGGCTGCTGTGGCGGCCGCCGAGCTCGAGCCAGCAGTGGAGGATGGTCGAACTTTGGTGTTGGGCAGCCTGTGATCTTTCTTCCACTTCATCCTGCGATTCTGGAACCAAATTTTGATCTGCCGCTCTGAGAGGAGCAGCGCGTGGGCGATCTCGATCCGCCTTCGCCGCGTTAGATAGCGGCTGTAGTGGAACTCCTTCTCTAGCTCTAGAACCTGCTGGCGGGTGTAGGCGGTGCGCGAGCGCTTGGGTTCACATCCACTATAACAGGAGTTCACTGAGAAAGGAAAAGGAGATGAGAGAGAGGGGGGGGGGGGGTGAAAAAAGATGAAAATGGAAAAGGATGAGGACCCAGACTGATAAAGTACACAGTAAAAAGATGTTTCTTCAAGGGTTCTTTAGTAAAGACAGAGGTTCCATTGACACTAGAAGATTCTTTGTATGCAAATGGTTCTCTGCATGGTGAAATGGATCTTCAGATTGATGGAGAATATGTTGTATATGATTCTATATGAAACTTTAAAAAAGCACCGCATGTGACAAACGTGACATAGCAGAACCACAAAACGTTCTCCGTGTATCTGAAGAACCAGTTCACCATGCAAAAACCCTTGACTCCAGTGATTCTAAATAGAACCATTCCCTTTGCCAAGGACCCCTCTTTTTAAGAGTGTACCTGAAAATGTAATCAACGCTTTGGCATGTATTGCAAAATGTGTATCTTTTGAACCAAAATTGTGCACTTGGACTTTTTGTGCTAGTCGTGGTATATGTACTGAAATTTGTCGCCAAAATATTAAACGTTGACCAAACTCATTTTGGAGGTTTTGTTTTTGTCACATCTTGGTCTCCTTCTCCACCTTCTCTCCCTCCTCCGACACATACATAACGGAACAGGCTGCCCAGACTATTGCCTCTTCTGTAAAATTTATGGCGGGTGTAATTGCCAGCGCGCGGTCGTAAATCCGCCTCGCATGCGTCGCTTCAAAGGGCTCCTCTCTTACACCGTCAACGTTGTGGCCAACGCGACTGCTAATGGCACACAATTGAGGCAAAGTAATGGGAAGGGACTGGAGCAAAAAAAAACGCTCAAGACAGAGAGAGAAAGAGAGAGAGAGGGATTGATGGAGAAGGAGAGCTGTCGCTAAGTCGCTATCCTCTGCGCAATAACCATTACCCCAACCGTGCCTACCCGCACTGACGTGAATTTTCTTCATCCAGGGGTAGACCACGGGCTGCTTAGTCCCAGCTGGGTCGGTGGGCACGTCGGGGGCAGCTTGGCTGCAGGCTGGTGGCGCAGTCGCCGGCGCGGAAGGGGACGTCGTTGTCGGCGGAGCCGCCTGCAGGTCCCCCCCGTGGACGAGTCCATGCCTTTGTTGAGGCTCGGGCTCGGGGATGCTTTCACAGTCATACTGGCGCTCTTGGTAGCCCACGCGCTGAGGATATAGTTCCTGGTGGTGATGCTGGTAGCCGGCGTCCCGTGTACGTCTGTAATAGTCAGGACTGTGGTCAGTGATGTAGTTATTTTGGGAATATTCCTCGCAAGGAGGAAATTTGGGATCGATGTAGGTAGACTCCATCAAATACGAGCTCATGGTCATTAATTTCGGGAGGGAGAAATAAATTTTCCCACCTTTGTCGTTTTTCTGCTCTATAAAGCCCTCCTACCAGCGAGGGGACCCCGTAAAGTTACTCGGACCACGTGATCACGTTATAGCCCAATGGCAGGCGGTGAGGTAATTCCCGGATACGGAAGCCAATGTTTACCTGTATTTTTTCGTTTAGATTTGTTTGGTGCATCCTCATAATCTTGACTATAATCTGAAAGAAGGGCCAACCACCTATTCTCAGTGCTTGGCTGTGGGATAAATTGACCATCAAGCAATGGGACAGTGTAGAACATGCATTATAACCCATTTTACTCCGCTTCCCAGTTTAGCTTGTTTTAGTTAATAGGAATATTGTCAGCATTTCTTTTTGCACATTTGAAAAGAACCGGAATCCTGCACTATGCCGAGAATACAACGGGTTAGCATATTCCATGTTAAACTAAGCCTTTAGATTTGAAACAACAGCTATACTGAGATGAGGAATAGACCAGGCTCATTAAATGAGTCTTCATTAAAACCCCGCTTAGTGCCACTCTTCAAATGACCCATACATAAGGGTCATCAAGATCCACTTACCATCAACACTATGCAGAAAAGCAGACTGCATAAACTAAAATTCAGACCTTAAAGTTACCTTAAAACCGAAAGACTTTGAAGTTTCTGGTTCTAGATGTTTTGCTTAAGTAATTAACCTCGCTGCTGTCTTTGGGGTGGATTTGACCCCATTCAACGTTTACCGTCTCAAAATGAACGATTAACGTGTTTTTGCTTCGCATTTAACGACTTTTTTAATTTTGTTGGTACAATTGCATGAGGATGAAATTAACCTGATATGCTTTCAGTGTTCTGTGTACATTTTGTATACATCATTGGTGTTCTTTGGGTTCAGTTTGACCCAGTACAGTTTTAGCTGTATGAAACAGAATAAACATAAACACTTTATACACATTTGATATTGAGGTCACTAACATGCGATTTTATGATGTTCAAAAAAGACCCTCCCCCCACCACCACCTTTATGGGATAGCCTAATATAACCACACCTGTAGTAGCGCAAGAACCACTGGTAGATCACACCAAACGGGGGAAGAGAGGACAGAACTCCCAATTGACCTTTTTCATATTTCCCAGGAGTTTAAATTGCTGGGGTCAAATTGACCCTAACGATATCATATTTCCAAATCAGCATAGAGACAATTAATAAAATATAGGCAAACGCGTCCAATCTGTAAATAGATGAAGCTGTTGATGGCGATGAAGATGATGCGTCTCCATGCGTCTCCAGATACTAGGTGGAGATACACCAGGGAAAACACAATTAACCCTTTCTTGTTTTGACTGACTGATGTAATGTTCGGATAATTGCCTTCTTTCAGTAAGTTTCAATACGCTTTTAAAACGCGTCAATTCAATTAATATAAACTTGATTCCTTTTCCTGACAGTACATTTTTTGAGTGAGTATCTGCAAAGCCCAGGACCAGAAACAGAATTTAATGCCTCTGTTTATGCAGTTTGCTTTTAGGCCTGACACTGATGGTGCAAGTAGTCAGTGAAAAACAACTGCAATTTGCCCAAAAATGCTTCTCCTGTGCATTATACAGTATCTTCATTACCCCCCACCAGTCCAAGTCATTCATGGCCTTATGTCACTGACTGTTCCATAGACCACTGGTGGACCTACAAACGTAGCAAAACAGGGGATCTGGAATCGCCCATGTATTCCCGTAGACGCGAATTTGCGGTTGTTATGCGGTCACGCAAATTCGGTTCTACAGGGTGCATATAGACGACTTCGAATACAAATAACATCAGCGTGAAAGCAAACATCTACTTCACAAGAGTTGTAGACTATACCCTGCAGGGATACAAACACGCACGCCACAGAGAGAGAGAGAGAGAGAGAGAGAGAGAGAGAGAGAGAGAGAGAGAGCTATTTCCCATTGCTCGTACAGTGTTCCTGTGTTTAAACCACGCTCTTAAAGTAGATGGTTCTTCAAGTTTTATATAGGAAGCTGCACACTCAAAGAGTCGTTTATATCCTTAAAGGGTTCTTCATATCGTTAAAAGGGTCTTCAGATTAATGGAGAGCATATTGTACACGGTCCTTTATAGAACCTTTATGAAAAGGGTTCTATGGCATCAAAAAAAGTTTCACACAAGCCACACATTCTCCATCAATCTGAAGAACCGTTTCACTACAGAAAGAATCATGTAAGCATGCAAACGGTTCTTTAAGTGTTCGTGGCTCTATAATGTTGTCTTTTCTAAAGACCCATCTTTTTAAGGAGTGTATGATGTAGATTTTACATCTTCTGTTTGTCGTAGTAATAGTAATGTAATCGTAACATATTTACCTGCATTTTAATCAGCGAATGTGTCCCGTAAGGGCGAAATCTCTCAAATCAGATCCAAGTGTTTTTTTCATACATGCTGCCATAAATCGTAGATGCCAAGGAAGTTGCAAGCCCATCCCCCATTTCCCTCTCTCCTCCCTCTCTCTTGCTGAGGGCATATTTTAATATTAGACAGCCTGACCGGCGTTTCACCTCGGCATAAGATTTGTTTCAATAGTTCACTGCCAAGGAGTTATTGATGAGACACCGTCAATGAAATTTGTCCCAATACAAATGCCATTTGTCCTGCGCTCATCAGTGAGAGGTTTTACGCTAAAGGTGAATGTAGACTTCATGCGCGTGTAGCTCATGATGTTTATTCACCAGCATAGAGGATGTAGAGGCATGCAGGTTTCGTTTTAAGCTTATGAAATGAGAACTTAGACTAAATTTAGCTCCTGTGAGTTGTTATATTCTTTTGTCTTATGGCCTATTGTCCATTTAGCATCGTGTTCTCAGGCTAGATGAGTGGACTCAGTTGTTCAGTGCTGCCTTCACCTGGGTTACAGTTGCATTTAATGTGGGCAGAAAAGTCTGTTGTCGGCACCATAATAAAACTCTACTTTTTTGCGGGTTTCCAAACAAGTATTTACAAACGAGAACGTCTGCAGCATGATTTTAGCTTAGTGCTACAGAAATTCATTGAGAATCAATAACTCGGAAGGCCGTACATTAATAAGCAACGTCAAAGAAATGTTACAAAGCCTGCTTGCTAATGTTATTCCTGCTCCCACTCTAAAACATGGTTCTTCGCTCACAAATTTAAATGCATAAATGGTTTCTTGCATGGTCAAATGGTTCTTCCCTATGATGGAAAACCAGCTTTTAAAGACACGGTTCTATATAAAATGGTTCAACTATTGTTACGAGCCAAAGAGCCTTTTTCAGAACTATACATGTTACTGTACAAAGTCAAGTTTAAACCCTTGAGATATTTGAAAAATTGCAAAAAAATAGATATAGAATTTAGAATTCAGGTGACATGAAACCAGTGCTTCTTTTTTGTACATTAGTCATTGTAAAAACATTTCGAAAATAAAAAAAAATGTCATTTTTAACGCTGATATCCCTTTTCACTTTCGTATTGATGCCCCAAAAGACAGGCCATTATTATTATTATTATTATTATTATTATTATTATTATTATCATTATTAACAACAATAGTCGTACAAGTCATGATTAGTAAATCATTAATATATTGCATTCAATATGGACTAAAGTATCAGTCAATTGCAACAGGAAGGTTTCCACATCAAAACTGGTTTGAGTAACAACGAGCTCATTTTTCTTCAGTATGGATGACCTAAATGCCCCTTCTGCTTTCCTCTGGTTACCTCACTTGCTCATTACTTTTCAAAAGAATCTGGAAAGTAGCTCAGCACGTCATGCTTTAGGAATGGAATTGTGCGTCTGCTTGCACAGGCTGTCAGCTTCTTTATGTAGTAAATGATATTCTCAATGCAAGAACCAAAACACATGGATTCGCTTTATAACACCAAAAAGGAACAATTCTATTAACAGCGCTAAATTCTGGCGATCTGGTCAAACCGCTATAAGCCCCCTTTCCTTAAAGCAGAACCACTGCACACTCTTCTTTCGAGAAGTCTAAAGAGCCTAATAAGATTAAACCCTGTTACAAGCCTGATTGAAACCCATTAGCGCGAAGAACACCCGAGCTTTTTTGTTCTCAAGGAAACATTAAATTACGGTATTAATTAAGGCCCCCTTTGGGCGGCAGAGCGGCAGGTGTCTATTTCATTACAAGCTTGAGAAATAAGATTATTAACTTACTGCACCGAGCGGGAGCCATTTGCCGGAGTCCAGTGAACAGAGCACGCGGAGCATTTGGACCTTCACAATCCCCACCAGACACTGGGGCACTCAGATAAGCTGCAGCTCTACGACAATTAACGTGTTTGATGTAAATATATTGAGGGGTTTGTCAGTTCTGCCTAACCATAAAACTTACTTTAATAGCGTCACGTGCTGGCCGGGAGCCACTCATGGCCACTGCCCTTAGGCCCTGCGTCTTATTCAACCTCCAAAAAAGTTGAAAAAAGTGTGCAAAAAGAGATTAAAGCACGCGCTTTCTGGAGAACAGAGTTTATGGTCAGTGGTAAATTTGCGACACTGTAGGCGGTTTGGTTTGAGTAGAGCCTTGCAGATGTTTACAACGCTGAGATGGTGAGTAGCTTAAGAGTTTAACGTTGTTACCTGTGTGTGGTAGCCTGCTTGTGCTAAATGTTCTGATGGATTCATGAGAGGAGATCCTCTGCCAGTTTGAATAATATCGTATTGGTCAGTAAGAGAGTTTAGATGCTTGCCTCGTGGTTGTTGTGGTATGGTGAGAATTTAACACAGTGTGCAAGACTCTAGTTTAACATTTCATTTCGTTTCCTCATTTCAAATGAGGAGAATGAACGGAAACTTGCATATTCTTTTGTCTAGATGAAATTTTGAAAGAAAAATAATAGTAATAATGCTACTTATTGAACACTGAAACTTTGGGAATGGCTCATTCGTTGTTAAAACTGACAAATTCCCGTAGTTAGGACTACATTTATAAACTTGCAAAACAAACAGTCTCATTGTCTGATCTACCTTGATTGCCGCAATTTTGGCAATTTCTCATTACTGTAGGCTCAACCTCGCGCGCAGGAGCGAGTTGCACACACATCAAAGGCTACATGGCAATGTGTCAGGGTAAAGGCTATCTCAGTTCCCATCTGTTTCGTTAGACAGGAAACAACTGTCGTCGTTTTGGAGGTGCTAGGCGAAGCCATAAAGTTTTATTGCGCGTCAGGGCCGTAAAAGTTTTACAGGCATCCGTCCGTACTGTAAACAATTACAGGGGAACGAAGAGCCGTAGTGAGGCCGAATCAGAGCAGGACTAAGAGAACAGTAAAACTGAGAAGTAGAAAAGGACTCTATAAGGTCCAATGAGTGAGGATCTTTTGCTCAGGCGTATAAAATTGCGACTAAGAAATTGAGAATAAATGTAATTTTTTGCGATTAATGTAAATGTAAATTTGATGATTAAATAAATTATGTAGTTTGCTGTCATATTAAGACTATTGTACTGCTTCTACTACTACTACTACTACTAATAATAATAATAATAATAATTTATCTAAAAAATAACAACAACAACAACAACAACAACACACACACACACACACACATACATACATTTAGGGAAACCTGACGCATTGCGGATGCCATTGCCCATTTGGACAAGTGACATCGACCGGAAAGCACTCTTCAGGCTTTGCACTAAACCAACAGGCCTTCTGCAGAACAGCTCCAGCACCAACATGGAAACGTTCTCCTTCTGAGTGACACGAGTATTTTTTTCAGTGCATTCAAATGAAGCCCAGTTTGGACATTTAGTGCACACTTGCTTAGTGGAATCCTCAGAATATAAATAAATAAATGAATAAGAAGTCATCTGGGTTAAATAATTGCACTCAACAATTGTATCTTTTGTGCTAAAGACTTCTCAAACGTTTAATTTCAACATTTCAACCAGACGTACAGCAAACATGATCAGTGTCTTACAAAAACCACTGAACTTCCTGACACGCAGTCACAGGCACGGAACACAGAATCAAACAAAACAACAAAGTCGCAGTGAAGTGGCCAGCTGAATTATCGTCATAACAGATGCAAAGATGTTGAGTCTTCAGCAAATGAGTCTAAAAAGACAAAGTGATTTTGTACATATGTACATTCGTGTATTAATATATTAGTTCACCTTCAATGGTCCACAATTTAAACATAATACATGACCACCAAAAAAAAGAAGAGAAACCACATCTAATATCGCGTGTGGGTCACTGGAGACGAGGCTTAGAACTGCTGTTTGACTTTGAGCTTGGAATCCTTCTTCCACTTCATACGACGGTTCTGAAACCAGATTTTGATCTGCCTTTCGTTCAGACACAGGCTGTGAGCAATCTCGAGGCGCCTCCGCCGCGTGAGATAGCGGTTGAAATGGAACTCTTTCTCCAGTTCCAGGGTTTGGTATCTGGTGTAACTCGTCCGAGGACGTTTCCCATCCGATTCTGGAGCGGCACCAAAATAAGATAAAGACAAATCCTTAAAAAAAAAAAAAAAACACTAGGCCACATGCAGTAGCTGGAGCCTTATGAGTGCCATACAATGCTCATACATGGAGAATGTATGCATCTTCCCAAAATATAGCCTACATGGACTTTTTCAGTCCTGTCAATTAGTACAAAATCCAATTTTAACGTGGTGTCAAGCACATTTTAAACATTTAACAAAAATGTGGGAAGAAGAGTTGACATGCGACTTCACATGAGAAAAGCAGACAAGAGGTTGAAATGAGAAATATAAACAAACAAACAAACAAATAAATAAATAAAGAACGTCTGCTCTTATGAAAAAAACCTGATCTTTAATCTGACATCTCAATTTCAGCCAAATTTGATTCAAATTTTGATTATTTCCCTTTAAACGGATACAGTAGTGTTTTTGGAGGTGGTTTGTTTCCCTTATCCAATTACACCGTCATAAATTTGGCCCGAGATCGTCTCTTCGTCGTAAGCGGACAGCTTTACGAGCAATTGAAGCCTTTGTCATAAAATTTACGACCGCCAGTTTTATTATTTCCGAACGCGGTCTATAAAACCCCGGAAAAAAAAGAAAAAAGAAAACAATGAATGGAGTTGGGGGAGAAAAGCGTCGACGAACACATGGAGCAAGTGAAAGTGAGCAGCTACAGCTCGCTGCGACTGCAGGGAAAACTTTACCGTGGCTCATGTGCAGTTTAGTCATCCAGGGGTAAATCTGAGGCTGTTGCGCGCTTAGTGGCGCCTGACGAGCTTCGCGCGTTGCCGGAACGGATCGGGAAGCTCCCGCTTCGCTCTCCGTCGCGCTTTTCCTTCCGCTGTGATCTTCCAGGCGAATTCCGCGATTCAGGGCGCCCAGATTTTGGAATTTTGGAGACGCTATGGGCGGCCCCGCTCCAGCGCTACCCGACCGACCCGAGCCTGTGCCTTCCGCGGGCCTCGAGCTCCACGCTGACGGTCCCCTGATCGAGCCGCTCCGGTGCTCAAGCGGACCGAAGAAACAACTAGGCGACTCGGACGCCGAGGAGCCGCGAGCGAAGGCGGGCGCTTCGTGGTTTGACTTGTCGAACCACGAACCGGAAACGTAAGAGGTCATCATCTCACATGCGACGCGCTGCAGAAGAGAAACATTTACGCAGTTGAATTACTGCGCGGAGCCGATAATTTTGTTATTGTAAATGTATTTGATTTGTAGCTCTTTTGAACGTCGTGAGGGCTTTATATGCTAAAACGAGCAGGATTTATAGGTGAAGGTTTTTTTCTCTTTTTTTCTTCTTTTCTATTGCCCAAATATGGATTGTTTCAGGGGAATCACGTGCGTGTGTCGTCCAGTCATAAATTTGGTTAGATCGTACCAGCAGGTTATTGATGGAGGTGGGCAAAACATTTGATAAGTTGGTAAAGGGACACAGGAGGGTGGGGAGGCACGGGCAGGGAGAAGCGGGACTGAAGGCCAATAGCGTCACCTGCTGCTCAAGACTTTACAGGGCAAGAAATGGCATTTAACTCTCGAGACAGAATGCAGAGCCCAGTGTTACTGATTATTTACTGAATGAAAGCAAACGTGCGAAGCATGTATATATATATATATATATATATATATATATATATATATATATATATATATATATAATTTTTTAAGGAGAACATTTAGGATTAAGGATTTAGCGCAAAGAGCAACAGATTAATTAACATATATTCTATTGTTATGGAGTGATTTTTGAGAAGGCATAAATTAAATGGTTCTTTCGAGAAAGTGTTGTGTGTGGTCACTTTTGAAAATAGCTCTATATAGAACCAAAAAGGGTTCTTCTACTGTGTCGGTGTCAAGCTTGTACCCATACAAGAATCCATTTTGGTGCTGTAGAGCCATAAAGAATACATTCTCAAATCTGAACAACCATTTCACCATGCATAGAACCATTTAATCATGCAGGTGTCTCTTCGAATGTTTGTGGTTTTGCATAGAACAATTGTCTTTAATAAAGAACCCTTGAAGAATAATCCTTTTAAAGAGTGCACAACCTACATTAAGATAAGTTTTCGTCCTACTGATACTATTTTTACCATTTCAGCCATTTTTCCAGTAAAAAAAATAAAATGAAATGGGCCTTAATAAAAATGCACGATGGGATCAAGGCTTTACACAAAAGCGGGCGTTTAGATTTCTGACCTGGTTAAAATAACGAAAAAAATGTAATTTTAAGGAGATAATTTTTTAAAGTAAACAAAGCATCATGCCCTATAACCAAACAAAGGCTTGTGTTATTTACATTGTCCTGTTTTACTTACTAACGTGCTTACGAAATACAAAGTTTACATCACTCTCCACAATACACTTTTTTTAATAAGGGCAAAATATATGAACCACCGTCAAAAATAGTGACTCACAGAGAACACAAATCTGTCAAGCAAGTGTCTACATCTTGTTTGCTTTTATTAACTTTGCAGTTGAGAACTTGAGTTCATTGAGGTAAACTCTTTTGAACAAATCTAGCTCTTTAGCTTGAGATATAACAGCATTATTACGCGTTTCTGACAACACTTACAGAGCTCATGTCTAACAAAACCTTTTGTAATTTACAAAGTTTGAACATGTCAATAAAGTTTGTTGGTTGAACAGCATGTGAATGTTATTGTGTTGATGTCACGCTCGCTTTTTTCCTACAACCAAAAACTCTGGACTCTGTTGTTTTGTAATTCACGCCTTGCTTAGAACTAGACAGTACACAAACAGCTACCTCCAACTTAATGGTTACTTCTATAATTTTGCCTGCGAACTCTCATTTACAGTATGCTCGCTTAATAGTGTTCAAATTATTAACAGGCTACGATATGACTCAGTCTCATGCAGTGTAGCTCTAGTGCTCAGGGGATGAATGAGAGAACCTGACAGGTCATAAATATTTGTAAAATGGAACAGTTTAGACTTGTTTTCCCTTCTCTTTGCGATTTGCATTTTCCCATTTTACGTTATTATAAACTGTTGCTGTTTAAGAACTGCGCCGCTTTATTTAGTCATATGTGCTGATTCTTCATTGGTTATCATGAAAGACTCTTAAATGTTGTAATGTATAGAGAATATTTTGATTATTTGCTTGGCCTGAATTCCAAAAATACTAAGCGTCGGGTTCACCTTCAAAAGTATTTTATTGTGATACATTGTTTTCATGTTGACCAATGTGGTCACAGTCTCACTGTACACGGTTCCATCTAAAGGCTAATAACACTGCACCTGAAAGCTGAGGCATTTACACAAATGCTAGGAATGTTGCGTCACACTTTTATATTCATAAACACGTCCAGACACATTCACAATTCAGATTCAGTATACTTCATGTTTGCATCGTTTTAATGCTTCATACAGTTAAACCATGTGAAAACAATACATCGTAAAAACATAACAAAACAAAGGACAAGTTTTAACCTTTATAATGCCACAAGTCGTAGCCAAATAGACAAGATCTGATTTACTCAAACAACATGACATTTTTCTTCCTTGCTTAGCTAAGTATTAGCGTGATATGAAACATACATTCATGGCAGAAATTTTGCCAACTGGTGGGCTCAATTTGAGAGGCTACGTTTGGGAATGAAGTGTGGAATGAAGTGTTTGGTTCCTAAACATAAGAAAACATGGAGAGGTCACATATCTCCGGCGTGCATATGGCACAAAAGAGTTTGTTTCATTGAAAACAGTTTTGTCTTTAAAGCACTGTGCCAAACTTCAATAGGTAGTTTATTTCTTATAGGTAGTTACTCGTACAGCGGTTTGATACCATGAAGAATGAACACTCCAGTCCTTATTCCTTCTTTTCATTTGTCGCCCCTTCTTCTTCCTCCTTGCCTTCTTCTTGGCTGCCAACCGACGGGACGCTGTCGTTCAGGGTGGAGGTGAGATTGCTTTCCTTCTTCCACTTCATGCGGCGGTTCTGAAACCAGATTTTGATCTGGCGTTCGGTAAGACAAAGCGCGTTGGCAATTTCGATACGCCGGCGCCTCGTCAAGTAGCGGTTGAAATGAAACTCCTTCTCCAGTTCTAGTGTTTGGTAACGGGAGTAGATCTGGCGACCTCTCCGCCTGTCAGACCCATAGCCGACCCCTATAGAGGAAAAAGAGGTTTAATAACACATTTCGGGGAACTGCTTACAGCTTCAATCCAAAATAACTGCTCAGAATATACACACTTCAATATTAATTAGTTTAGACAACTTTACATTTCACCAATCGACCTCCATCCTCAAAGCAAGCTCCCATAAATCCATAAAAGCTCCTAGAACTTGGGATTTGTTTTGAATGGGCTCCTTCTTTCTGACAGCGCGTGTATTTTGGCCAAAAGGGATTTCCCCAAGAGATAAAAGGCATTTATTGCGGAGTGACGAGGAGCTCCTCCATTGCTTTATGGGGTGATAAAACGTGGGTTTGAAGTCGTAAAAAACAGCCCCCCAAAAATCTCTTGTGTTTAACTACTCACCACTGTGCGAGTTCATTCGCTGCATCCACGGATAAATCTGAACGGCGCTCTTTGGTTCCTGAGATGCGCTCCTGCCTTGTTCTGAAGCGTAGTCTTGCGCCAGGGAGCCCTGTGCGCTCTGTCCCAAGCTCTGTCTGCAGCTTGGGAGCACATCCTTGTCCTGGTAAAACACATTGGACCCGTAGTCATAAGGTGCCCGAGCGGAGCCGAACATAACGTTGTCTTGTGGTGAGTAGAACGGCGTGGAGTATATCCGGTTCTGGGCCACGGCGGCGCCATAGGACGAGAAATGGCGAACGGGGTCATAACTGGTGGAGTTCAGGGCCACATTGGGTAGAACCTCCTGGCTGCCGGTTAAATGGCACGAGAGCGACGGGTTCGTGAAATAGGAATTCATACCGTCCCTCTCTCCCTGTAAACCTCTCTCCCACTCTTTCCCTCCCTCCCTTACCTTCTCTGATTCCCCTCTCTCTCTCCTTCTCTCTATTTCGCTCCCTCCCTCGCTCGCTCAACTCTTCCTATCTCTGGCAGTCTTTGTATTAATATTTTTTTCTTCCAAAACACAGAACCGCTATGTCATTTATTTCGGCAACGACAATAAAAGGCACCATGTACGCAGGCGAGTGTTTCCAAAAGCCTCGTTCTAAGCTGGACAAAGATGACAGTGTCAGCTGACCACTTTCTGTCCAATCAAATGCGTGGGCATCATGAGGAAAGTGGGGAAAAAATGAAGTCGACTTTTTCATTCTTTGCCCAAGTAACTGCATAGCTTACCCAGTCAGAGTGTACGCCGCGCTTGGATGGAAATCCACAAACTTTTATTCAGTAACTTAGTGTCTCTCTCCCTTTCTTTCTCTCTCGCTGACACACACACACACACACACACACACACACACACACACACACGAAGTCTGCTTGTCGTTGCCTGATCCTTCTCAAACAAAGGACGTTTCTGAATTTAGTGCCTAAAGGTTCCAAGCACTTCTCAAAAAATAAAATACAACAACCATAAAACACAATTTCACCAGATTTTTGAGTCGTTCAATATGTCGCGTTCATTTCAACCAATTTCAGAAGAGAATTGTGCTGATGAAACAATAAAAAAATATAATAACAATAAAAAACTTTGAGATTTCAAGAAACGGACTTCGCGTGCGTTTTTCATCATGCTACTAATTCAAACAATTGCTTTTTGCAAATGTGTTGTGTGTCCTTGTGTATAAGGACCTGTTAATAGCAATGGAATAAAAAAACACAATTGGCTCGTGTTCAAATATTTATTTTGAACGATAATAATTTCACTTTTTGTTTTACTTTTAGGGAAACTGCACGCGCAAATTCTCATGTTTTTTTTTTCTCGTGGTCAATGCTAAGTTATAGTAGCCTACAACGTGGCCTGATTTCATAAAGCCATGTCCAGATTGTTTTATCCATATTCCTATTCTATGACTACATACATACATCTTTCTAGTTTAGGAAAAAATCACGAATGTAGGAAAAAATTCGCCAATGTAGAAAGTTTGAACATTTGCACCTCCTCAAATGTAACTCACTACCATTATGTATAATAGCGTAGCAAGATCTATGTAATATTATTTATTTTTTCCTTAATTTACAGACAGTCTGATCAATGTATTCCATTTAGAAACCAAAAAATGCACTTGTCAGGCAGTTACTGTCGCGCAATTTGTAATTTTGACATGCATTTTGCGGTTTTTTACCTTTTTTTACTTTCCCAAAAAGCGCTTCACAGCGTATGATTTCTTCAAACTAGCTGCATACTTTACTGTGTGTCTGTGTCCTTTTGTGCAGAGTGAAATGTAAAAGGGAAGGGGGGGTCGTTTATGGCAGTTTTACTGCTAAAGAATGCCTTAACGCCTGAGCCGCCGAAGTCATAAAACCAGACAAATGTCAGCTTCCAGCAACAGCGTGTTCAGCAGCAGCACGAGCGACTAAACTCTATTAATGGTTGTTCATTTTATTTACATTTACTTTTACTGTTGTCATTATTACTTGCATATCGTCGCTGTCGAGACGAAGCCTTGTCATTCTTTGAAAGAAATTGAAAGCACCAGCTGATCGTTACATTGCATTAGCATTTCATGATGAGCGGTCCGATTGAAATGCTCTAAAATGAGCTGGAAAACAATCTGATTCCATTAACTCCCATTCAAAGGTTAAAATGTGTTTTTCTTCTTTTCTTTCATGAAGTTATCTTTCTGGAGATGGAAGATTTTGCCTTGGTGTGTTGGACGATTTGCGCTCAGATTTCAAAATATGAAAAACGGCGCTAAACTTGTTTAGCCACATGCGGTTTAGTATGTTTCTCATCTGCTTGTAGACCATGCGGTCGACTGGGCTGAGCAGAAATTGATTCATTTTGAGCGTTTCAATGCCATAGCACAACATAATAAAACAAACCGCACTCTACCTTGAGAAATGAGTACATCTGTCTTCACGCTGGTGTCTAAACCCAATTCTATATAGAAGAAAAAAAAAAACTTTGGAAGAGGACAAACGGCCATTGACAAGTCTGAATACGTTTCACCACAAGCATAACTGCAGGGCACAGCTGAAGATAAAGGGAAGTCATGTGTAGCGCACTGAGCCTGAATGGCGAGCTTCTCATTTAAGTAGCACGCTGTCGGATACAAACCTGACATGTCACTTTGATCCTGAACTCTGAAGCCTATTAACATAATTTAGGCCACATGAGTCGCGCTGCTGAGTTGGCAGCAAAACAGACTGTGATGAGCGCATCCTGTACACGCTCTGCGATTGAGCCAGCGCCAAGCCAAAAGCTGCGAACAGCCATCCAAACACTGGCAACGGAGTTCCTGGCGATCTACTCGCTTAAACACGTTTACTTGATCACAACTGACCAGTAGACATTCTACCGCTGCACAATTTGTAATGTGAATATAAGCTGGAAAGGGAAAGTAGAGCTCTGGTGGATCTGAATTAGAAGCGCTGTGAAGTGTTTTATTGAGTCCTTCTGGCGAGGGCCATGAGAATTAGAACATGTTTCCGAAGATGTGTCATTTGGCAGTCAAAAACAGTATTGCGTACTTTACAACTTTAACACCAGCCTAACATTTTATATATAATATATATATAAATATATATATATATATATATATATATATATATATATATATATATATATGTGTGTGTGTGTGTGTGTGTGTGTGTGTGTGTGTGTATGTATGTATGTATGTATGTGTATAAAAACTAAAGTTAAACACAGGAACTAACTAAATAACTCTCAAAGTACTTCTTTAAACTTCTAAAGTAAAAAGTAAATTTATCTTTTACAATGTAGGCCACAGTTATAATTAATGAACTAAAAGTACAAAACATTTTTGACTAACATTTTATGCTAACACAGCTACAGTTCATTTCTGGGGGGAATTATTATTATTATTATTATTATTATTATTATTATTATTATTATTATTTGAAACCACTCTTCGGTATGACGCCACGTTCTTTAAGCTCTAATGCCTTTCATGTTTCTGCCCCTTTATATTCTAGCAGAGTCAGAGAGGTTTCTCTCGTGTTGCTTTCACAGTTAGATGGTTATGAGGTGTCGCTGATGTTTCCAAGACTAGAGAGACTTCCGCTGACGACCTTTTGGGGGGCTGTAAAATAGACACAATTGATCCACATTTGCTTCGGCAGCTGAACACATTGCGTCTAATCACGGAGTCATTTTTAAAGCTTGTAAATTGAAGTCAGAACTAGTTAGTCACAATTCAATGTTTGATCAGCTGCCCACTGCACACTTGAGTATTTTAGTGCATTTATTTG
The DNA here is from genome assembly GCF_015220715.1 of Pygocentrus nattereri. Lineage (NCBI taxonomy): Eukaryota > Metazoa > Chordata > Actinopteri > Characiformes > Serrasalmidae > Pygocentrus > Pygocentrus nattereri. Next base: position 13,896,760 of record NC_051231.1, read on the forward strand.
CTTGTTAAATACATGAGCTCTAACCTGCTTTAGTTCACTGGAGATTCAGATGTAGTTCTCAGTCTGCGGAGACTTTGTAATTGTCTTTTGAGAACAAACATTAATATGATACGAATTAATGTTTGATGGTGAACAATTATCAGAAAATTAATTCAGTTTCAATGAATTCAGACTAACTTCAGTGAGGGAGAGCCTGTCTTGCAATTGGATGGTACAATTCAGTTTAAAATTTCTGTTTTAAATTTCAGTTTTGGAAACTTAAGAAACGGATTGGTAATTAAGGAGAATGGGGACTTCTGCTTGCTTCGTTTTGCGTGTTCCCAAACCAGGGACAACCATAAACCTCACTTACTCATTTGACACGACCATGAATGCAACAGCTCCACCTTAAGCCTCACTGCGACTTGGCTGCAGTTCCACTGGAAGTAGCCCGTCTTTAATTTACAGTGTTATCGACTTTGTTTAAGCCACGAATGTTGAGGAATTAGATTAAAAAAAAAAACACATCAGAACGAATGCCTACAGAAACTGGAAGGAGATGAATCAGTGAATGTCCGCGAAGGGCCAGATTAAAAAACAGGGTATTTTAAAGACCACAGGAATTCCTGGAATAACGTCATGACGTATATGAAGGCTGCTCACGTGGCTCAAGGCAAAGTGAAGTCAGAACCTTCACTGTACTGCAATGGTGTTTCAAGAACAGTGATACGTTCTGACGCAATCTTGAGTTAACAAGATGTCAGACCGTTGTCTTATAATTTCATAAAAAAACAAAAATTCAAAGAAACATTCATAAGTGTTGGATGTTGAATGCAGTTTTTGTATTTGGAGCTTCTTCCTTCAGCTTCACAGAGAATGATTGTTTTTGTTGTTTTTATTATACTGGAGATTATGAAGGTGATAGCTAAAACAATTGTTGATAACAGCTGAACCGTATGCATTATATTGGGTTAATTCAGGATAATTGATACAAATATGTCCACTGTAAACATGCAAACCGAGCTTATTCAACTGATCTGTCCATTGTAAACTCCTGTAAAACAAATACATCCTCCGGAAGTGTACTAATGCAAACAACGCCAACTCTGAATGAAAAAAATCAGCGTCTGATTTGTAAACAGTGTCTCAAAGTTAAGCACGTTCACCTGCCATTGCAGAACGTTTTTTAAGAAAACTATGTTGGGGTTCAGCTCAAACACTGCGCCTAAATTTAATCTGAGAAACGTCTGATTTGTGAAAACACAATGAAGGCAGGCTAATGGCATAGAGCTGAACACTAGATGGCAGCATCCACCTCTGCAATATCAGCAATATAGGGACTCCATTCGTCAGTGTCAGTTGGTGGTAACGGAATTACAATTGATCTGATTTCGGTTTTTACTGATTGCTTTTCTGAACAAAGCACGTAGAAGACGTCTTAGAATAGTCTGCATGTTTAATAATGAAATATTAATGAAAACCAGGTGAACCACGAGCTGTCCTTCTTTTCTTACAGTCTTGAGACAACTTTATTAAAATAAGGCAAAAATTACTAGTACAGAGCTAAATACACATTTTTTGTGTGGCCACAAGTAAATAACAAAAAAAATATGCACATACGTCATACCACCCTGCATTAAAACTTTTATTTTGTAATTATGTATGGTTAAAGATGAACATCAAAAGTCTGGTATATCATTTAAATATAAACATCATGGTAAGTGAAAAATTTCACATGTTTCATTAAAATTATACACAGATTGTTTTTAATCAAATCTGGCTCTTTTCCACATTTGACCTTTTTTTTTTCTTCAGTGCAATTTTTAAAAAGATGGTTCTTAAAGCATTTTAGTAAAAACACACGTTTTTATATAGAACCATTTAATGGCCTAAATGGTTCTCTGTATGGCCAAATCGTTCTTCTGATTAAAGGAGAACGTGTTGTATATGGTTCTATACAGCACCAAAAGGGATTCTTGGCATCGTGACCTTATACAACACTCCATCAGTCTGAAGAACCATTTCACCATGCGATGAATCATATAACCATGCAAATGGTTCTTTGAGCATCCATGGCTCCATATAGCACCACTGTATTTACTAAACAACCCTTAAAGAACCATATTTTTAAGAGTGTAGACTAATCAGTAGATCTGAATGAAATAGTCGGTCTTGTACTCGAATATCAGACTCCTAGGTAACAAACTTTATCTGGAGTCTATTATGGGATACTTTGTGACGCTGATGTCAGAGAGGTCACCTCCTTTGTCAGTTCATGTCTGAAATCTGTCTGCCTGCCCAATTTCATACAAATTCATGGTCTAAATAAAGCTCACTGTCCTCTAATGTCCTGGACGCTCCAAGTGAATAAACAAGTTGAACTTCTCATTAATATTTCTCGCCTATCAATCACAATAATGAGAAAACATCCATTGACGACCCATATCTCGCTTTTCTCCTGCTTTCAGCTGTATAAGAATCATATGCACACCTCGTGGGTCCATATACAAAATATACAACAAAGGCTTTAAACAAAGTGTTTACAATGTTTCCCCAACATCTAAATTCAAAATAATATGCTCGCGTTAGGGTATATATATATATATATATATATATATTATTGCTTAGACAGATGTCCATTTAAACCACGTAAACTCTTTAAAATGGTTCTTCAAGGGTTTGAGATTTAATAAAGGGTTTTAATAAAGGGAATGTTCCTATTTAGAACCATGAGTTTTATGTAGAACCATTTCATGCTTAAATGGTTCTTTGCCTGTTGAAATTGCTCTTCAGATTGGTGGTGAATGTGTTGTATGTTGTATTATATGGAAGCTTTTTGAAAATGGTTTTATGTCTCGCCAAAAAAAGGGTTCTGCTATCGTTACGACGTCATTCCTTTCTGGTAGTAGATAGAACCATTAATCTACAGAACCATTTCAAATACTAATTTATAGTATAGAACGGTTTTCTATCAAATGTATGGCTCTAAATAAAACCATTGCATTTACCCACGAACCCTCGAAAAACCATCTTTTTAGAGTTTAGATGGCCATGTGAACCAATTAGAAACACATAGAACCGCGAGCTTACCTGCTTTCTCAAGCCGCTCCTGTGCTACACAGTAAGTGTAGCGCCCAGTTGAAAGGAGGGCGGGGTGGCGCTGAACTGCATGAGGTGAAGTCAGTCACTTCGTGGGAAATTCCATATCCTGTCTGATTTCTGTGGCGTTCAGGAACCCAGTATTCTAGACCGGTTGCGTTGTGTCCCATGCTCTGCAACGACTTTAGCCTAGCCCTCCGTGCACGACAGAGGTGACGGGCGGCGAGACGAAGTGAGGGAGCAGGGAGGAAGAGAGGAGCACACATACGCGTTAGAACGGAGACCGAGACTTCCCTGCTCTTTTTTATTCGCTATTATATTTCAGTGCAAGGCTGCGGGACGCCATGCTCCATTTTCCGCGCGTCTGGAGAGATGGGGAGCGAATATGACCGGAGCAAAGACAACAGTATAAAGTTCATGTTCATGGAGCATGCCATGTGACTCGACGCAGCCAATCCCAGCCACGGCCTAGTCGTAAACTTTTATTGCTCAGCTGTAAATTTCCCACCAAACAACCAAGAATGTGTTGCACCCCCTTCCAACCCCGCTCGACCCATGGATCTCAGTGTAGGAAGCCATCTCAAGATTCACATCTAAACGTTCCAGTCACCTTTCAAAAGCTTTTGTTTTGTTCACAAATCTACAAATATTTCTTCTGTCTGGTTTTGCCTTTGCGCCTGCTTCACCCAAACGTTTGGAGCGTCATCTGTACCATCAACGTACTATATTAACGTTCTTATTGAGGTAACGTGAAACGGAGAACTTAGGTTTAAGTTGTTTATGTGTTCAGTGAAGATATTAATCACTGACAAAATAATTACAGTTTTTATTTGCGCTTTGGTTGGAATGGTATCTCGGAGTTTCGTGGAATGGACTAAACTTTGAGACTTGTAGCATTATGAAGGTTACTTGAACCCACCATGCTTTAAATCCATCATTAATGCAATTGAATCAAAAGAAAACATTAAAAGAGGACAGTTAATACACATTTCCCAAGAATTACACTCTCTGTTCCATTAATGATGCCGAAGACTCAATAAAATGACGGTAGTTCTAAAACTATAGGCCTATGTGGAGAACATTGCACAGTTTCCTCGCTCTATGTAAAATGAAAATGAACCTGTACTATACTTAAGTGAGCGTTATCTCTAATTGCGTCCTTTTATGCGTGCCAACACATTGGGGATTGTCAATGAAACTTGAATTAAAAACAAATATAATGTGTACTATAATAAAAAAAAACACAAATATGTGGTAAAATGACATGTTATTGTGAAAATAAGTTAACACATTTTCAAATTTTAATGCACGACTATTATTTATGTGTTGAGTTTAACATATTGTGGGAAAAATAAGCAAAACATAAAATGTACAAAAGTTATGGCAAATTTTATATTTCATGTTTTGCTCTACTTTACGTTTTATCTTTTCCATTACGTTCACCTTAAAAAAGTTATGGTGATCTAAAAAAAGAGCAGAAAAGCACACATTTAAGTTTTCACTAAGAAATAAACGACAGACAAACATGTTCGAGATCTCATACACGAATCATTCGTTTTTTAAACCATGCAGTTATTTTAATATTTCCTCCTATTTCAAATCTCAAATGATCACTATGTAAAAAAAAATCCACAATGATGGTACAAACTGTTTATTCTTTAGGGTTGTTTTATGTATTGTTCTAAAAAATTGAAAATATCCATCTGCTTTTCTTGTTCTAACGATGTGAACTGAATCTTTCCCCAAAGTAGACCTATTTATCGGTCGTGGCTGTCCACTAGCTTAGCCCTTACCTCTTCACCTGCTGTGTGCTGAGAACTGCTTAAGTTGATCTGTACGAGAAATCCTTCATTGTGGAAAAAATAGCCCTAGCAAGATTGAAAAGTACTAACGACATATTTTTCGTCTTGATAAAATCGCTATTAGCCAGTAGTACACAACAACACAATCCACAGCCTCTTCCCCAAATCATTAGCCTGGTCTTTCATTTTATTTCACGAGTTTTTCCCAAAGAACGTTCCTAAGTTGTTTTCCAATTGCAGGCTTGCTCCGGCTACACTTTAGCTGGCATGGGAAGAGCGCTGTCTGAATCAGGGCAATAGGCTGTTTGGGAGAATGTTAAAGACGCTAATGGGTTTATTGGCCAGCAATAAAGTTTACAGGCGATTACAGCCATTTTAGGACTTCTCCTTCACTGACAACATGAAAGTACAAAGGTCTGGCGGGTAGACAATACTCTAATACAACTGCCACTTCCTCAGAAAACTTCCGGAATGTCAGTCGTGACCACAGACGCATTTGCCAGAAGATTGCTCGATTCGCCCATCTCCCTCCTGAGCCGGAGCTCTGCAGGTAGGCCTAAGCTTTTCTTATAGATGTGTTTGAAACGTGTACAATGCCATCACATTGTTTTGGTTTGTTGGTTTATTTAAAGAAGTCTCAATCTTTATTTTTGGTTAATATATTTAGGTACTATTTCTATTGAATATTGTGAGGCAATGAGCGCGTGTCCAAATACAGAGTACTGGCTTGGTTCTTGTGCTTTTATTAACGGTTGTTAGGACAGCGCTGTAAAAGTCGTTTTGTAAATAATATGCGATAGATATCTATGTATGTATATATATTAGATATGTAATGTAGCTGTTTCTTGTGCTGAAATTTGGTATTCACTGCTATGTTCCATTTATTTAGATAATCTATTTGTGAAAGAAGTACTACATACAACTGTTACTGTCTATCAAACAATGCACAGTAATATACAAACAATAAAAATAAAACTACTTGCAATGATTATGGTGCTCTGCTTTTGATACGGTTGCCGTTTCCTGCGAGCACATGTCACTTGGCACATGGGCACATTACCGCGTACAGTACTAACAGTGAGTGTGCATTAGCACGAGACGAGCTCAGAATTACCAAGAATTACCAAGACTTCTCTATTTGCGCTGCAAAGTATAGCATCACTGATAGAACCGAACCGTGTAGAATAAATTTGCTGATGTTATATTACTGAGGGATTTCTCGCATGTAGAGTCACGCCTGTTATTTCGAATGCATGAACAGATGATCACTGCACGTGTTTACTGTAGATTTGACATTCCATAGTGAGCTGATTGAAAACCGTCAACAGTAATTTTTCAGCTTTATTTATGTTTCAGCGTGAAAGACACACATTCTAATAAAATATAGAAAACAATTGCAGAAATATTTCAGTGACTGATGTTATCATTGCTTCCATATACAGCCAAAACAACCCTTTATCTTTTATGACAACTTGTCAAATGCACAAACATCATAATGTTATAGAAACGTTTTGGAAATACTGACATTCATTACACCAAACGCATGTCGATAGGTAGTCGAAGTTGATCAGCGCGAAAACTCCTTCATTTGCTATATAAATAGTGTGGTCAATTTCACAGATCAAGTAAAGTCAGCTCTACCAGCTAAGGTTTATATAAATCTGAGTTAAAGTGGTTATATGAGAAAGTGTGAAATGAGCAAGTGAGAAATGGATGAATGGTGGCAAACATTTCACACAGAACCAGATGCATGAGGTCGTTTAGATCATTGTTTTGGATGTTTGCGTCAATTTTTCGAATAACACATTGAAAAGAAGCACTGCAAATTCCCCCCTGTTAGGTAGCATCACATGCAAAAATGATTAGGCGATTATTATAAGAACTACTTTCCTAAAAAGACACAAGCACTCTACAGCCTACAGCTAACTTATGAAAAAAAGTACGGAAAAATAATCATTTTACAGCACAGTAAAAAGTGAAACAGGGCAGAGGTTTTGGAGGTTTGGTTTGATGTAAAATCTTGATTTTGTTCAGCTTATTAGCTGTTCCAACACATTGTGGGTCGAACTCAATCGTAATGTGCGAATGTTTTGGTACACAAACAAAGCTCACAGGCCTAAACATTCAGGGCTGATTTAAGCCTCATATTGGTTCAAGGTTAATCTGAGTATGTAGACCAATGTTTATGCAGAAGTCTTTAAACATGTTAACCAAGGGCTTAATTTTATCATGCTCCAAATTTGCGATTCCCCCACCAAACTTCGCACAGATCTGGCTACAGAATAAAAGAATAAAAGTCTGAAGTGCATCCTTAGGAGTGGCTTACATATTAGGAGTTTTTGGAAAATGCACCTTAGCACTTGGCTGAGGATGTTCGCATTGTGGTGGTGATCAGTGAGAAGGAAAGAGCTTTTATTGTGTGTTTAACTTTTTTTTTTACTTCTTTCCCACCGTGCTCGTAAAAAGTGCGCTCTCTCTCTCTCTCTCTCTCTCTCTCTCTCTCTCTCCACACATGCACACAGAGGCTCAACTTGAAGTCATATAACCATAAAAAGCAGGCCATAAAATCACTCTTTTGACTCTTCTTCTTCTGCCGTTTCCTTTTTTTGTCGCTGCTCATCCCCCTTCGGTTCGCTCTCTCCTTCTCCCTCTCCCTCTCCATCTCCCTCACCCTCAGCCTCTGTCTCGTCTCTCTGACCCGGAAATTTATCCTTGTTGTTCTCTTTCTTCCATTTCATGCGTCGGTTCTGGAACCAGATCTTCACTTGCCGCTCCGTTAGCTTCAGCGAGTGCGACACTTCGATGCGCCGTTTGCGTGTAAGGTAAGGGTTGAAGAGGAACTCCTTCTCCAGCTCCAGGGTTTGGTAACGGCTGTATGTCTGCCGGCCGCTACGCCTACCTGGTGCTACGGATGGAAGGGTGGAGAGGTTTCAACGTTTAGAAACGCTTTCTTGTGACTGTCAATCAATAAACGTGGATCTCCACTTAAAAATGTAATTTTTTTAACCAAAAAAAGTAATTAAACCTGGGGGACTTAAATTTATGAGTTGACCGACCGTCCAATATCCAACATCCTTATAAATTCTTTAATGGGCTCAAAATTATAAGTAAACTATGTTCACTCAATTTTGAAGTTGGAAAAATGGCCAAAATCCATAGTGATATGTCTGGGTTTACTTAAGATTCACATAGACATAGATATTATTATAAATATAATCAAGCATACACTCACAGAGAGAGTGATAAGTCAAACCTAACCCTACCAAAATATCACCACACCACTTGTCAGGACAGTCGGAACTAACTGTAAGAGGTTTTAAGGTCATCTATGTGGTGATATGACCAGTTGCACTAGTGAATTGTTCACTGTCATCATATCTGAATGAAGAAGACATCTGCGCTAATAAACATGCAAAGCTTCCCTGCTAGCGTAAACAGACGGAAAAATGAACCGACAGAGATGTGTTACTTAAAAATTGGAAATATGTCGACATGCAATGAGTAAATTCTATTGTCCTACTTTAACTACTTGGTTAATGTCAAAACAAAGACAAAATGTAATGAAAGTAGATTTCAATGAATGAAAACTGTTCCAAAAAGAACTCCGTTCCCATGAAACCCGAGAAAACGGCACCGAAATGTTTCAGTATTGTTCCATTAATAGTTAAACTTTATGCAGAAGTAATAAAATATGTGTGCTCAAACGGATTGAATGGAAATGTGTGGCTTAACTGAACTATGTTCGCCAAAAGGTTGCTTTAAATATATAAGATTCGGGTGTGCACGTTGACTCTACATGAATGAAATGTTACACTATGGATAAATGACGTATTTCATTTGTGTGGAACCGTTATACGCGTTGGAATCAGCTTATTTCAGTGTTCATACGAGAGTTTATTTCTGATTGCATGCAGCCTGTATTGTTGGTGATGAGTAGAACAGATTATGTTGAGTAAAACCAAAAGAAAAGGACAATAAAGTAAAGCGATAGATGATCTAACCGTGGGGTCTCATCCAAGGGAACATAAGACCGGGCGGATTTTGATTCAAATGGCCTTGTCGTTCTCCTAGATTGGTGCCAGAGGAAGATTTACAGTCTGGATACTGCGCCACACTCGCCTCTTGCTGAGCCCCATAAAGCGTTTGCCTCGGAAATGCTTCGTAGCCATAAAACGTGGTGGCATCGCTGTGGCACGCCAAAGCGTAGGGGCTCTGCTGATAACCAGGGGTCGACAGTCCCGGTTGGAAGAAATCCTGCGAGTGATGGGATGCGTGCTGGAATCCCGGAGCCGCTGTTGATCCAGCCCCGTAAACTATCGCGTGGCTCCGAGTGACGCTTTGGGGGAACCTGCAGTCGTAGTAGCTCTGCTCCAGCCTCTCACTGCCTTTATACTTGGAGTACAACGGGTTTACGAAATAGGTGCTCATGTCTCGTTTGGGCTTCCTCCGAGGATAGTGGTGTTTGTGCTGCTAAACAAGTGACATTCGCTACTTTCGAGCTCAACTCTACCCCAAAACGCCAGACGTGCCACCAAAAATGTGGACCTATTTAGAAAATAAAGGTGAGTCAAGGAAGTCTTCAGCTCTCAGCCTCCAAAAAAAAAAACACATCTACTCCTTTCTTTGTACTGCAGTTCCCTCCTGTCTTCCGGTTCTGATTTGCCTTCTATTTGGAATCTTAAATCCAGTTCATGTCGTGAATGGTTCCTGGGTCTGGTTAGCTCTTCAGACAGCCACAAACGGTGTCTGCGCCCCTCAACCACCACCCCCCCCCTCCTTTTCCTCGCCAACCTTCAACCCCCTCCCTTCCTCGTTGCGTTCTTAGACGTCTACCTTGAGCAGCGCGAGCCTTGAGCCATCAGTCTCTGCCGTTTCTTTTAACAGTTATAGTTCAACATATTTCGCTTATGTGCCACATATACTCTTAAAAAAGGTTCCTCAGTGGTTCTGTACTAAAGAAAAAGAATTATGAACACTCAAAGAACCATTTGCATGCTCAAATGGTTCTTCAGATTGATAAGTTGTGTGTTATTGCACCAACAAGGGCTTTCCTATGCAGGTTTATCATTGTCACAATAGCTGTATAAAGCAGTGCTAGATAGAACCTTATTTAACAAATGCTCAATCAGTCCGGAGAGCCATTTCATCATGCAAAGAATCAAATCACTGTTTGAGCGTTCGTGGTTCTATATAGGACCACTGTCTTCACTAAAGAACACTTGAAGAATCATCTTTTTTTAAGAGTGGGTATTATCTTGTTTCCTCATTGTTAAAGGGGTGAAATGTGTGGAATTACAGTAAACACGTAATATTTACCCCAATGGAGGCTTTAATAATAGATTTACTGGGACGCGGTGTTGTTAAACATTTCATTTAATAAACACTTTTGTGGGTCCCTGTAGTTGCTCAGGCCTACATATCAGCGTACTAAATTTACAATACATCGAGAGGGAGAGGTGCTCGGCTCATCGTTTATATGACATAACATCAAGCGATTTATGATTTATGGCTTAAAATACGCTCAGGCACATCAGCGACGTAAATTTACGTTTAGCCCGATGACGGAAAAACAAGCGCGCGAGGCCTTTTCCTACAATGAAATGCGAATAACACACGAACAAAGAGGTCAAATCTGAGGTGAAAAACTAGCAGTGGCTACTCTTTCAGTGCTTATCAAGTGGATGGTAAAGTATTTAACCTTACAATGAGTTGCTCACTGTTTACAGTTAGCTCAATGTTTGAGGCTAAAGATAAAAGCAATAGTAATATTAATGTTCTGTTTCTTGAGAAATGTCGGCTTCTATGAGACACAACAAGCAACAAATAAACTTGTGAGGAGGCTTCGTAAAAGCTCATGTTATTAGCAGTCAGACTGCAAACGCAAATACTGACTAAAAATGCAAAACTTTCTACTCTTTCAAAATTTTGAATATACATTTTTATCTGGCAAACGAAATCAGTGTTTACTTTCATTGTGTGTTTTTTTTTTTTGCTGTCATTGTGCTGAAAAACCTGTATTCATGTTTATTGCCTGCACTGAATAAATGCAAATCTGATATATCATAATAAAGGTGAATTTTTTTTCCCCCACTTTTAAAGAATGTTCTTATCCTTTTTGATGAATGTTTTTGCCGAATTTTAATAAATCACACGATTAGTGAAATGTATTATATCTTTGAATTTACTGGATTGAAAAGTGTTTATTGGTTCCACATGAATAAAATGTCTCATTCGAACAAAGTTACTGTCCTTGATTTTTCTTACTTTTGGCTAGAATTTTACTGAAGTCATGCTTATTTCATTTAGATTAAAGCTCCACTTTGTTTATGCTCTGTTGATAGCACTGTTTTCATGAGCACGTGTTGTCTTTGTAATTGTTTATTTTATAGCCAAATACCTAACAAGCAATATTTCTCCACGTTGCTCCCTGTTTGTGGATTTTGCAGGAGGCCCAGCTAGGCGTGCTGCCCCCTGCTGTTGGATGTGTGATAGTGCACCCAAGATAAACAAGTCCAACAAGTCAAGCAAAACGAAATAGCAGCTCTGAGAGCGTTATTTATGCTAATAAATTAAGTACATTTGAATACATTGTTCAGTATATCTTTAGTTTCAATTGCCTGCGCGCTACATTTTTGTGAGTAGCGTAGAATAATCACCAATTGGTAAGTTTATCAGAAGCCTACCAACTAAAAGACTTCATACCTCAAACATGAGCACTGAATGGAGCATTAATGAGGCAATAACTAAGCATTTATGAAGAGTACATGGTTTATGGTTTACAATAGGTTTTATAAAGTCATATATAAATTACACTTGATGATTTTCCATGAATTGTTTTCAGTTTAAAAAGCAGATGCCGAAATAAAAACTATCACATTTACATATATTGTGTTTGAATGCAAAAGTACATCTTTTCTTATCAAAAATTATTCATACATAAATGTTATAACAACTGTAATTAGTAATGAAGCTTTATAGGGAACAAATTCACTTTAGTGTAAGGCCCCTTTCATAAATACAATGTTATTTATTTCATAAAACATAATGTGTCATAAATATTCAAGCATTCTTTATTGTTAGCTCATAAACATGTCACTCAATGCTTATGTATGTGTTATTAGGTTGGAGATAAACCTACAAATAATGTCACTCAAAAATGATGTGTGATAATGACATTCCTATTGCCAGACTAGCTATAAAGTCAAATGGTAGTTTTTGTTTCTTGCATAATTTGCATTTTGCATAGACTAAACTATTGGTTTATATGTTTGACTGATACAAAAGTGTCCGTATTTTTCTGAATGTGAGTTTCTGAATTAATGTAAATAAACTATTTTTCTGCAGAGAATCTTTGTTTTCTTTTTCTTGTTTTTGTTGTTATTGTTGTCTGTACAGAATGAGAAAGTGCAACCCAGCAGTACATTTATCTACACTCTTACATAAGATAGTACTTGAAGGGTTCTTTGCATGGTGAACCACTCAAACATTCAAGTTGTCTTTACTTCAGATTGATGGAGACAGTGTTGTATATGGATTTATACAGAACTTTTTTTATACAGAAGGGGCGCTACATAGAACCACTTTCAAAAGAGTGCTTTGTAGAACCTTGTACAACATATTCTCCATCAACCTGAAGAACCATTTCACAACGCAAAGAACCGTTTAAGCATGCAAATCGAATTGGTCTATTTGTTTTATGTCATTACCCTAGATTAGAGCCTTGGTAGATGTACACTGTGTGGACAGTGAAAAGGGGGTCCTAACATCATGTCTCTATGTAGAAGCATTGTCTTTACTAAAGAACCCTTGACGAACCATCTTTTTAATGAGCGTTATAAATGCATCACGTTGTATTTTGTTCAAAAAGAGCAAGTGATTCAGCTTCTCCGTTCATGTTTTTCACTTGAGCAATGCCCACACATCTATGTGAAGTGCATCTGGAACATTCATCTTCTAGTACATGTTATTTACATTTAGCCTCAGATTTTTTTTCATTAAATTATGGAACAGCTTTAGAGCCTGAACATATATACCGCACGATTTCTGCTCTTGCATGCTCAGGTTCAGCTAACAGCAGGACCAACAATGACCTCTGGCTATTGAGCTAGCATTTCAGCTTCTCTGTCTTTTGAGACGAACAACAGGCCAACGGTGGAAAGTCAGCGACCTCTAGCGTTCATTTAATTTTCACAATAATGTCCTCTTTCTCTTGGAGGAAAGGCAATGTTGGGACGGTTTTATTGACGAGCCATTTAGACGTCTCGTAAAAGCACTTCTTTTATGCTGACGTGAAGAACTACTCAGGTTTAAGATTTGCACATGGTTTGAAGGAAGTTATTTTAAAAGTCAGTTACTTTTAGATAATGTCCTTCTTGTCAAATACGGAAATATTGCACTGCATCTTTACTACTTGTAGATTTTTTAGTTTTTGTCTTTCTCTGTTTAGGATGAGAAACACGTATTCACTAGAACAGCGTGATTTGCTCCTCGAATGCCCTAAAACATCCAAACAATTTGAACGGCTTGCAAATGCAAATGACCGTGTCTAACAGAAGGTAGCAATTCTGGATGACTTCCAGAAGTTTTTTTTTCTTTTAAGAAGCTAGTGGAACAAAAGCCCTCCATACCAATAAGTATAACAATTTCCAAACCTTGCTAACTTTTTTTTAATTAGGCAGAAATGCTCGGTACACGCTTTTAAGAAATTATTGAAAGCATTTCTCTTCAATTTTGCTTTTATTTAAAATTCTACCACTTTTTGTGCATCTTTTCGGTTTGTCTATGCTAATCAATGTCTAAGTTTATTTTCATTTGCACATACCTTGAATTTATCTGTCACTATTAATTAAACGTATATATATATATATATATATATATATATATATATATATATATATATATATATATATATATGTGTGTGTGTGTGTGTGTGTGTGTGTGTGTGTGTGTGTGTGTGTGTATGAAGTTGAGATCTAAAGCTGTATTTATTTAAATGGATTTGAAACGTGTAATACATAAAAAAAAGTAATAATATGGGCTCTTGGAGGGGGACTATGTTGTGGACCGACTGGATTGTGATTCAAGCATTTCAAGGGCTTCGCGACCCTTTTTCCATTGACCGGTGGCGTGGGTGTGATAAGACGGAAGGACAGACGCGTTTGTAGTGGACCCTAGACCAAAAAACAAGTGTAATAACCCCTTTTGTAAGCAGCGCAGGAGTTGCCTTCAATAAAAACAATAAAGTAATTTAGCCCAGACGTCTAGCCAGTTCTTCAGGCTCGCTTTGTTCGAATACTCTCTGGGTTGTAAACCTGCATTGCTCTGATCCCCGCAACGGAAATGTCCAGGATTGCGCTCTAAAAGCCCTTTGCATCCTGTCAGCATTGTTTTGTGACACCTTCAGGAGAAAAGCGAACTAGTTTGTCTCTGGAACCCCAGGCCTAATTCACGTCTTGCTTCCAAACGAAAAGAAGAAAGCAGTAACATTTGTCCAGATATTGCGCCGTGCAACATTGCTACTCAGAGATGGTTTTATTTGTGGGTTTCTTCACCATAAAACACTCTAACAGCATTTAGCGTTAAATCATTTATTTTTGTTCATGTCTAATAAAGATATTTTCCATTTTTAATCAAAAACTGACTTCATGTTTGGTGCGTATATAATGTCCCTTGTTTTGTTATGCCCATTACTGAAATAGTCCATACATATTTACATCATAATAACATAAGTCCATAATATCTCACCCTTATGAAATTCTTTCTATGCTTACCAGCTGAAAGACTTTGAACCAGACACCTCATTTCTCTGCATTCAAAAACTGATTTTAGCGACTCTGTTCGCTAAACATTAATGATGCGATATAAAATGAAGGCACAGAGAATTTGTAGCCTGTTCAGTGGGCCTAGAACCAGCTTGGACATGGACAGGAGGAAATGGAAAGGGATGTTAACCAAAATCACAGCTGCTTTTAATAAAGATCGTTCTACAGCGTCTAATCTCTACAAGCTATCGGAAATGGCGCTATTCCTTTCACGTCAGCATGCAATAGTTCAAACTCTGTGGTGCCATGACAGGCAAATAAAGCGTGTACATTGTGCACTCTACTGAATCTAAAAGTTTAATTATTTGTAACATGGCACTACACATTTCTTGTATACTGGATGTCTTATATACTGACCGCTAAACCAAAAAAAATGCCCAGCCTAAATGGTAGAAATAACATTCACAGTGTACAGATTAAAAATATATATTACCAATGAGACAAAAACAGTTCTATTATTTAAGATTTCTTTAGAGACTTTCAGTTTTTTTCGTAGAAAATATTGACATAATGTATAACATAAAAGATACAACACCTAGAAAAATACAGTTCTTTAAATAGCGACATGTCTCTAGCTAGTCGGTCGTCCACAGAGAAATTCTCACTGGATACACTTCTTCAACTGTACAATATAAAAAAGAGCAACAGGCTATGTACAGACTCAAAGCTGACTACACCACGGAGTACAGAGTTACTGTCCGCGCTGAGGTGTTAGGGACGGTGGGTGTGTAGGCCTAAGCAGCGCGCTTTCAGCAAAAAGAGGTTCAGATGGCCTTTATGTCCAGTTGCTGATGAAGCGCCTCCAGATCCGTGGCTACAGCGCGTTCACTACTCGTTGCTTTCAGTCTTCTCTTTATTCATTTTCTTCATTTTCATGCGTCGATTTTGGAACCAAATTTTGACCTGTCGCTCTGTCAGATTTAGGACGCGCGCCACTTCGTACCGGCGGTCCCTTGTAAGATACATGTTGAATAGAAACTCTTTTTCCAGTTCTAGAGTTTGGTATTTAGTGTAAGGGCAGCGTTTCTTTCTCGTTGACCGCGCATGTATCCAATTGGCCACTGGGTTATCTGTAAAAAAAAAAAAAAAAAAGAATGGAATCTGGGTTACAATTGTTATTTGTTTTTTCCTTTACGTATTATGTATTATGTAAAATCAACAAATTGAGTCGAATTTGTGTGAACTGAGGTAAAATGCAGGTTTTCTTAATCTGACCTATTTAATATGCAATCATTTATTTATTTTACAGTGTACATATCCCTACGTAAGCCTGTGTGCCAGCTCCTCCTTTGCCTACTGCATTCATCCTGGCTGCGCAGTGCACATTTTTCGCGTTTATGTATTTACAATCAAAAGGAATCGCACGCGAATGTTTCATTAGCAGCAGTAAGCCTATTTGTACTGCTTAAAAAGACCTTGTCATAAAAAGTGACTATGTCCATTGGTTTTATTGGCTCATAAAAAGGACTCTTAAAGCCCTTAGTTTCGTGTGTCCACTAGTCTTGGTCAAGCCTTACTTTCTGATGTAACACTTAATTTAAACATTAAGCTCTTGATCGCAATCTATGCTTTAATGTAACTGCTTTGATTGCTGAATGTTATGTTTCCATAAGTATCTTGTTTACTGCTACATATTAACATAACAATTAAATTGGTAGGTTATAGTTTTTTATTTACAGCTAGTACTTAAATATAACTCTCTTTAATTAATCGCTTCCACTAATTGAAACATTAGATGTGGAATTTGAACAAATTCACCAAATGTGAACTGTCACGTTCTCGGATCTGCTGAATCTCAGGACTGTTTCCCGAGATTGTTCATTTTATAGCCGCTTTATGGCTCCTGTCTATTTACAACCTTAAAGCCATTGGCGTTTGCTCCAAAATGGTCTCGACAGGAAGAAACGTTCTCGTTCAAAGGAGACTGAGCTGAATGAGACTTTTCAAACAGTTCATAGAAAAGCGGTTATTGCCACCACCACAGAAGTAAACTGGGGGCTAACTTACTTGGATCTAACTCGGGTTTATCCTCCTTAAGTTTGTCGGAGACCAACGCATCCGAGTCCACAGAAGAGTTGATAGACTGTAGAGGCTTTTCTCTTGGATCCTCAGACGGGCTAAAATAATAGTCCGTGTAGGCGCGTCCGTTAGCGGCAATGCATTCGCCAGCTCTGAGCTCTGGGAGACCATCAGACTTGAGCCCATAGTGTCTGCTGTTGCTCGGGTAGCCTGTGAAAGACACAGCCCCTGAGATTGGTTCAATCCACGAGCGCACATACCTCGGTTCTGCGCTTATATGTGGCTGGTGGGCGTAGGGATGGTACACCACTGATGACTGGGAATGCACGGGTCCCCAGGACGAGGTGAAGACGGTGGTTTTTGGTGCAAAGCTGCAAGAAGGAAAATCCGAGCACTCTGCAACGAGGGGCGACGGACGCGAGCCGGGTGGAAGCATCTCCGGCGCTGAAAAACGCGCAGTCAGGACGTCCTCGCTTTCGTGATTTATCAAAGAATCCACGTAATAATTGCTTATAGGACCCGTGGCCGACATGGCGACGTCTCTAGCCTCCTTAAAATGTATCAGATTTTTATGGAGTGCAGAAGTGTACTTTTGATGTGCTCATAGTACAATCAAGGCAGGTAATTATTTCTCCCGGGGGCTCCTGCTGCCATTGGCTGGCGGTGGACACGTGATTATATTTACTCCAAAAAACATCGATTAATGCGCCAATTTGCTTTGGATAATAACGGTCCTCAAGTTGTGCTCTGCTGATATACTGACCGCTCAAATGACCGATGACCGACTCTGTCGCCATTCTCTTTCTTTTGACCAATATAGAGTCGCTCGAGCCTTTGCTAAAGCAGAAGGTACGTTGGCCTTTTCACTCAGGCACTATTTCTTGGCGTCAACTGCCTTTGCTGACATTTTTTGGCTTAATTTGTTATTAAAATGTCAACCGAAGAGTCCAAACACGTGTAATGAAGTAAATAGATGAACTAAACTGACTGAATCACACCATGAATTCAAAGGCAGGAAAATGAATCTCGACATGAATAGAATGCATGGTATGAAGCACACTATTTGAAGCTCGTGTGGCAGATATCGTGTGGCAAACTAAGCTTAAAACATTACTTCAAAGGCTGAAGAAAGTAGCATACCCCATTGAAAAGCCTGCACGGTGATAATTCATGACGCTATGGCTCTCAATGAAGTTTTTAAAGATTTCGTTAAAAGTCACAACCAGCAAGACAAAATCACCACACAGGACACACGAATGCATGTATCAGAGGACAGTAGAACGCGTCAAGTCACTCCTCCAAATTTCCTAGAATATCTTGTTAGCTTGTTAGGAGAATCATGTAGGTTTAAGCTCTCAAAATCCAAGGCTTATTATATACTAAGGCCTGTAATTCAGTAACTACAGAGGGTTGTTGAGTTTTTTTTTTAGTTTATAGAAGTGTGAAATAAAACGTTGGGTTTTATTTGCCATTTAAGGGGTTAATGTTTTGCGCTTATTGGCGTGAAACAAACGTTAGAATTAGCAGCTCAGTCAACCAGCGTTCAACAAACAAACAAACAAACAAGGCGTAGATGTCATCGGCATTTTATCCCGATTATAAATAAGATCATCATCGATAAGAATGATGCTTTTGAGAAACTCAGCCCTGGTTGCTTACTCTGATTGTACGTCTTAAACGAACAAGATAAGAAAAGTAGTCTCTCCAGAAAATATCACATTTAATATTAACATATTGCATGTTTTGCTCAGCGGAAAGAATTCATTTAGATCATTATTGGATGGCGGTGTGAAAGTGAACTTCCACTGTGGTGTACGTGAGGAGCGTCTGGAACCACAGCCAGCTCCGCACTGCGGTGGCCGACTGCCTGATTAACAGTCATTGTCACCCAAACACTGTTAGGCGGGAGGAAGCCGCCGCAGCCACAGATGTGCTTCCAGTCTATATCTCTGATTTGTTCAATAAAACAAACAACAAAATCTTAATAAAAAGTAGCCAGTTTCTAACGGTCGCACTTCTGTGCTCTTTGCATGAGCGAGGTCAAAGCTGTTCTTCACCTACGCTGTAAAGTGTAAGGGCTGCACTTGCTCTTATTAACCTAAACTTCAGTACGTTCATGAGAACGACACCTCTTTTACCACCATCTTCTCATATTTATTAGAATTATTTCACCAATATTTGTTCTTACCTGATAACAAGCGCCAAAATCAGAAAGCATTAGTGAATATAAGAATCTTAGTGAAAACTGTATAAGTGGGTTTTAAGAAGAAATTTCTTCATAAGAACGGTTGATGAATGAGGGCCAATGTTCTTACACAGTTGGTTAAATACGCTTAGTCATCATTTCCCAAAGACTCTGTGTTCAATGACGACTGTAAAGATAGTCTTGCACTTGGTTTTCAAGATCAAAGTTTATATCCAGTGGACAAAAAAAGATTATTGTTTTATTCTATTGTTAGATTGACACCGAATGTTCTACTTTACAGTTATACTTCACTAACAAAAATCCAAAAGTCTAAAATTTGCGTAAATTGTAGATGAAATTGCCCCCACTAGCCCTATCACCTGTAGACTATTGTTTGGAGATATTGTCATATATACATCGGTTTCCAAATCACACAACTTAGTTTTAAGTGCAGTTTTAAACGGCTGACTGCTCTTGTTCATTGACTCAAAAGAAAGTGCTGATTCGTGTGAGGACAGGCGAAGAGAACACTGTAAGCTGTAATTACACGTTTTGGCGTCACCATTCGCCATAACAAGTTTGTGTGTAGCCTAGAAATGAGCAAAACAAGCCCTCATCTATGTTATTAACTGCTTTCTAATCACAGTCTCTACCAAGCCCGTATTAAAGACGACTCTTGTATGTAAATATGTAAACACACAAGCATGTGGTAATGTAATAAGAATTGTAACAACGTTTTGTTTTACACCTGATCAGCTGATACCACCTTAGACGTACCGTCAACACTGAACACTGATGTTGCTCCTTTTCTTAGTGATATTGGGTTTAAATTCTGTCAGACTACCATAAAAAATACATAAAGAAGATGTAAGTGGTCGATGTGTTCGAATAGTGCTGTTTTAGGCATAATGTGGCTCATAATGTTACGAGTAAATTTTACATTTTTAATACATTTTTAGTCAACCTTTCATCCCACATTATTAAAAACGATTCGAAGTTCTCATGTTAAAAGCTTAGTTAAGCTGATTGTCTTAAAATTGAGATTTTACTGAATTCAAAACTGAGAGACACGAATGATCATTCTTTGAACTTGCCATTAGAAGTTCAGTGAACTCAATTGTTGAAGCAGCCAAGCAACATCATTTTAAAGACAGAAAAAAACATATTTTTGCAGGGCAAGATTAAAGCCTTCAGCTCAAGCCCCAATCTTGCATTTAATATGCAATAATGCATGCTTTGTTAGACTGAAAATAGGTACACACAGTCTACACATTTTGAATGCAGTTGATTTGCTGTAAAAAAAAAATTAATTAAAATATGCGAAAAAATAAAACATAAAATGTTGGCTGCGGAAAAGTTTCAACAAAACGGAGGTGCATACGACAGTGATTAAGTGTAATACTGGCCCTGTATCAGTGCTTTTGTTCACGTTAGGCCAGCTGAAAATGTGTCAGGTAATTTAGATTTACATACACAAGTAAGGGTTTTTTTCTAGGATTTTAGTATATATGTTTCATTTTTGCGTTGAAAGAGTCTAGTTCTATGGTTTTAATGTCTAAACTGCTAATATAATTAATTTATAGAGCAAACTTTATGTTTTTAGACTCTATATGTGTTATTGTATTATTATTATTATTATTATTATTATTATTATTATTATTATTATTAGTAGTAGTAGTAGTAGTAGTAGTAGTAGTAGTAGTAGTAATAGTAGTAGAAGTAATAGTTTGGAGCGTTTATTGGTTTTCTGCTATACGACATAATCGATCAATAAATCAGTGTTGGGCTTTATCACAAAATTACGTTCATTATTTGAACTTCAGTTAGTATTGCCAGTGGTCATGTCTTTTTTTTCCCCCAAAGGTGGTGTAAAGCAACACAGTCCAGTCGTAGGCTACTGTGTTTCAATATATTTTATCCATGATTAATGCAAGCACAGATTTAGTAGCTCTGTGATTGAACAGTGTTTGATTTTCAGCCAGAGCACCGCTGGTTATGATCAATAAAACTCCCACACAAGAAACTCTACTCATGGTATTAGTTCGAGTATTGATGGCATCGTTCCTCAGTCAAAGTAAAAATGAATGGTCAATATCAGTATCAATCAATATGTGACCTAAGTGCGATAGTCTATGACAGCCTCATGTCTCAATGCTGATGAAACATATTTATGAAAATATGATGTAGCAGTAGATAAATTATATAAATTTGCAAACTTCAAGATGAAGATCCATATGATCCATCACATGATAAAATGGGTCACTGGATTGAAGCTGATGGATTGGATTTTGTTTCATGTGTATTTTAAATAAAAAACAATAATGTTAACCATGCTTGACATTGTCTGTCTGTCTATCTATCTATCTATCTATCTATCTATCTATCTATCTATCTATCTATCTATCTATCTATCTATCTATCTATCTATCTATCTATCTATCTATCTATCTCTTTTCATTAAAGGGGGTCAGCTTGCAATAGCAACAATACTCATTGTTGCCAATGCAAGAAATTTGTTTTGAAAGCCACATCAGCACCTGTGCGTTCAGGGAAACGAAGATGTGAATGGAAATAAAAACGTTTTTAAAGATATTTTAAAAAAACCGACATTCGAATAAAATGAAGCACACGCAGCTTCAGTTTCAGAACACGTCAGAGGTGAAATCTCAACGCAGCGATTTTATGTCCTCCTTCTGGAGCTGATATGAACCGTTTCACACCTGAGCAAAGTAAATTTTGAGCGGCATGATTTCTTATCCCGCTAACCAGAAGAGAAAACATATTATCACTTGATAAATGAAGACTTCTATATGAGTCATTGATACTCATCTCTGACTCTGAACATCCCTGACCTATTACGAGAATTTTTACTGCCAAAAAGCTGATTTTGTAGAAGTGCATGAAGTTTCATTTGGCTGAAAAGTGGTCTAGACTATGACGTAAGTGCCACTGCGACAGGCAGTTTTTCGTCCAGTATTTTATAATCGTTCAAATGGTCACACTGCACTACAAAAATTGCGGCCGATAAAAAATGTTGTTCTTAAGGATACAGTGATTTTAGTCAACATTCAGCGTCATATTAACATTGTAGACAACACAGAGTGTTAGCTGTTGACATAGGCGCATGCTACCTGTCTGGAAGCCAAAAAGAGAACAAAGAAAACAAATGCATCTGTACAGGCTGAAGCGTACAGCATACAGCCGCAATATCTATTGTTAGAGATTTGGGAGTTTTATTTTCACCATAAAAAGGGAGTGTCTTGGCTCTGAGATGCAGAGTGAGTGCTGTGCAAAGAGATAAAAGTAAATAAACTGATCACTTTCCGTTGCAATCTATTAAATCTGTGCAAATCTCTAATTTTCTTCTGTCAAAGACAGCAAATGATTTTAAATGGTTTGCTCACCATAATGATTGCAGACCATGCCAGGAATGCTCATAACTGCAGGCTTTACAATGTTGTTTATTGTATGAGTTGTTTGAGAAATATCACACAATCATAAACATGTTGAAAGAGTCTCTGTTCCAAAGCACTTCGTTTGACCGCAATCCTGCTGCAACGTTATATAACGTGTTGAATTAGGCATGAGGGAATTGCATCGGTGGAGCATAATTAGTAAGTCTATTTGGAAACGGGGAGAGCACAGCTGAAATTGTGGAACGTGTTGAGGGATTATTAAGTTTTTTCAAATTTGGCCAAGAGGGGAAATCCTTAATTTTTGTGATAAATTCAGTAAAAAATTGGACTGGTCAATAATACCCAACAAGGCAGGATTGTAAAATAATGAATACAAACTTAAATGTTTTTCCAGCATTCATCAAACATCAACTGCACTTAAGCGCCGATGATTTCACGTACAAATATTTTAAATATATATTTTATGGGAGGCTTGCAAATGAAAGTGTACATGAATAATTCGATTTGGTCGTGTATTCGTTTTACTGGAAAGCTTCAGTTTTACGTGCAAAAGTCCTCGTGTCCTTAAACAGTAAATATAGTTTAAATATGAATCACTATTCATTACGTTTAAATTAGCATTCATGATCAGTGATCAAGGATTAGTTATTCACATCACAGGCACGATCAATTCTCTTTGTGAGGGGAAGTATAATAAACGCGCTAAAGAAAAACACAATCGAGGGAATTTTACAAGCAAAAGCGGATCAAGAATAATGTGCAGCAGTCGCATTTTATAATGATTCAAAACGAGTCGCTAAGTCTCACTGAATGGTTATTACAACGATGTATTATTTCATCAAAACACTGTCTTTCTGAAAACTTAATGGGGATTAGTCTAGTGTGCTCAAACCTAGAAGAGTCAAACAGATCAAAGCTCATACATCATTTCAGGAAAATAAAGAATAGTTGATGCCCAAATTTTCCGCACCTGCAGACTAGGCCCTGTTGCGGTACTGCAGTCATCCTAAATCGTCTCCTATCAATCCTTTCTCCATAAGCTCTCCCAAGGCCTGTGCTCCTCAACTATCAAGCTGGGAGCAAGACTGTGCTTTCCAGCTCCCGTGCGGGTTTACAGCCGCAATTCACCCACCAAAGACTATAGAAACTTTTAGTGACGCATAAAACCAGCGGAGATGGGAAAGGAACAGGTGGGGGCTCTGCAGTTAACAGAGGCGAGGGTGGTTCATTTACAATGCCATTTGCAGAGACTGGGGGATAATTTGGCGGAAATGGACGCCCTTGATGAAGGCGAACTGACGTAATCAAGGCAGTTTCTTGTTGCCGAGGCAGGAAGTCAATCCCAACAACATGAAACTACCTAAACCACGCATCAGCTGAACGTGAGATCCAGTGCGTGAGTTCTGAAAAAAAAAAGTCCACCCAAAATCACCGTCGACAAAAATAGGACTCCAGGTATAGCTTGAGACCGTTTCATATGTGGCCAAAAGGCTGGACACTGCCCATAAAACAAGAGCTTCTCACCATTCCAAACATAAAATCGAACAATAATGCACTGAACATAATCCAAAGACCGTCTCTGTTGCGCGCCCAGAAATGCTTATTCCACCACAAACATGTACAGGTATATTAAAAAATGAAGCAAGGCATTAACCAAGGCTTGTTATAGTCCAAAGTTCAAAAGTGCGTAATACAGAGGAAAGAAAACCGCGATGTTTGGATCATAGGGACTCTCCAGGAAAAATACTATTCGTCAATTTGTATAATAATAAACAGCCTATAAAAAATGACTCTACGCCCGTGCAAACTCATTGCTAAGCCTGCTGCCACCCGAAGCAAGAGAAAAGTAGTGCCCAATGCTTGCTCCTACCTTCACTGAGTCTAGCTCCGTTCTCCTGTATTCCTCCGACGGTAGCGCGCGCATTTCAACATATCCTTTCCCTTCCATTCCGCGTTTCGTACGGTTTTTGTTCCACTATTCCAAAGCGAGCTCCACACGCGCAGCAGTATGAGGGAAGTGGGTCCTCTCCGTGTCCGTCTGGAGTCGGCACCATCGCCGCATTTCGCTCGGCGCATAAGCCCATCCTCCTCTTCACCTTTAAAACACTTTACTGCGGCGCAGCACATTGTAATTTGCAGATCATAAAATCCGGCTCCAGCGCTCCAGCTCTAACACAGTGACACTGATATTTTATGACCTTGACTTATTATGGTCATCTGGCTAATATTTAAATCAACGTTATGGCTAGTTCTCCACTTACTCTGGAAGGATTCTCTCTCTCTTTCCTTCTCTTTCTCTTTGTCTCTCTCTCTTTTTCTCATTCCACAGTCTCTTCTTACCTGACGTAAGAGAGTTTTATAAAGAGACACATAAAAAGCCTTTTTCCTTTACTTTCTTATTTGGCTTCTGCTTCTCTTTCAGCGTTTGTGCTACTGTGCGCTAGGGTTCTTTTTACTATGGTGCACATACACAACCATTTAACTTACAGAAAAGATGATAGGTAAGTTATTTAAAAAACGTGCAAGCCTATAATGAACTATTTTTAAGGCGCTGGTGTAAAAATACAGGCGCAAACATGAGCATTTTTTCCATTTATCTGTTTGTTTATTGACAGTGTTGTGGTCTGTGCGCAAATGTGGTTAAGGGGGTCTGGAAATGTAGCTCACGGATGTTACTCAGATGAACTCAGAGTTGGTTTAGATCATGCAGATGACCGGATGGCGACAATTCTTCAGCTGTGCCGGTATCGGACCCCGTTTCGATCTTTTCGTACGAAAGTGCGACGCTCTTTTCGAGCTAATGGCGGCGCTAAAGGGTCAAGTATAGCTTTCTTTCTCCATCTCACGCGTTTAAAGATACGGATCTTCCCTCCGGCTGATTGTAGATGTGGTACATGGACTCTCAGGGGCTGAATGTGTTCTAAAACACTAAGAATCTAAGTTCACAAAACGTTAGCTTGTTTACAGTCACATTAATCTGACAACACTGAAAGTACAGCAGTGTATATACGATCATTTCATTGTGGACGTGAGTAGAGTTTCTAGAGTATAGCGTCGCAATGTGTATTTAGTGTAATCCAGAATTTAATTATAATAACATATAAATTCCAATAATAATATTAAATATATAAAATAACTAATAATGTATTTTGTTAAAACTAAAAGAAAAAAATGCCATTAACCTGCACTGTAAAATAGGCTTAGATCATTTTAATCAGTAATAAAATATTTTGTTTTACTGAAAAAAATTCCACCACCCCCCGCGACCCAGAAGGAGAAGCGACTAAGAAGGTGTGTGTGTGTGTGTGTGTGTGTGTGTGTGTGTGTGTGTGTGTGTGTGTGTGTGTGTGTGTGTGTGTGTGTGTATTATCGGTGTGTCTATTGCAACAGTTTTAGCAATATCACAGCAGAAAAGCATTACAAGAGAAAATTACAAGAGCAATTTTATTCGCCAGTAAATAAATAACTAAATAACAAAATAACTAACTAACTAGCTAAATAAAAGAGACTCTAAAAATGAGGTTTAGGCACCCCTCAGTAAAGTCGTTGCACTTACAGAATGCTCCCTGCTAAGGAAGAATAAACATTACCAATATTATCATTGCTTAAATGAAATGAATATATTTGATCAAAAGTTGATTATGAATTTAAATGTTTTTAGAGTCAAAAAACAATGAATGTCACGATTTTGAAATAGGCCTACAACACATTTCCTGGAATCTGTATCTCTTTACATAGAAATCAACTCCATCTGTTGGGATACGTTTGTACCATCATTAAGTAATTCCGCACTATCAGTCAGACAGCAGCTGCATGAGGAGCTGCCGCTTCTGCAGCTGACGCTGCAAGATCGTAGCCTTTTTGTCGTGGATGTCTGCAGACATTCAACATTGGTAGGTGACCTCTGCAAGCAAGCATGTGCTTGACTAAATCCAAAATAGGCTTACGGCGGAGAAATGTGGGAAAAGAGAGATGGAATTCTATTGTTAAAACAATCAATTAAAACTACCGTTCTTGCAGAACGCGTCACATCTTTATTAACTTCGCAGATATCGATGAACGGTTGTTGTTCGAATGTTTCTTTTGCATACATTGTGAAGCATTTTCATTACATCAAGACCAATCTCTGCATCAGGAGATCGCTTAAATATGCTTATATCGGTGATTGTACAGCGTAGATGTACGGTTCCAACATATCCTTACATCTATGTCTGGTAGTAGATAACGAAGAAGTGCTGTTGATGGCGCAGCACATGGAAGATTAAATTTTAGTTATAAAAAGTATTAAGAAGCAATAGATCCGTTGTCTTCCCTTGAAGTGTACGTTGGTGATAAATGACTTCAAGGCTTGTAGCCAGAAGAAATTCATAAGTAGCCCATTTCGATCCTTCTATTTCACTAATTTATATTCATACAAACAGGAAGTGCCGGAGCAGGACTCACTTCTGTGAACAAAAGACTCTCTTCGTGTTGACATGCCGATTGGACAATCCATTATATAGGCGATCTGTATTTTGAGTCAAGTATGGGCGTTTCCTTGTCGCTAGCACACAGCTTTGAGCATGACAAATGGAGGGTGAAGGAGCCTCTACCACGTGAGTGTGAGACCAATAGGCGCTTGAAAGTGGCATTGACGCGCCAGACACAGGAACGCGTCATATGGTCAAGTTGTTGGGTTTCAGATCTTTTGTGCGGGCTAAGAGCGCCACCGTGGAGGTCACAAGATGTAACTGCAGCTTTAAAAATAAAGCCGTGCATCTATCATATATTAAATGGATCTGTCAACATCACGAGCCACATCTGCATAATTTACAGGCAACGTGCAAAGTTGATTTCATCAGCAAATGCATAAACATATAATTAAGGGTAATTACTTTAAAAACGATTAAAGCTTTAAGTTGGTGTATTTTATCTGTGCTGTACGCTGACCATTGCTTCATAGCACAAACTCTCCCTTTAAATTTTGCTTTTTGACAGCTAGAAATACTCATATCACCTCCATTCTGCACTGAAAACAATCACTGTTGCATGGAGTCAGGTATGCCTCACATTTCCATTCAATGAAATCTGTGTGCTCAGGTTTTGTTACCTTAAAATAAAGTTGAACTGTTGATGGAAAAATGCAAAATTAAAATATTTCAATGCAATTTATTTGGCTTTCCCTGGAATGGAATTCTCTTTGGATCCCCATAAACAGTTTTATGTAAAGCAGTTACTGAAAGACAGCACAATTCACTTATTTAATGTCGGCATATTTCCAATTGGTAAGCCAAACAACTCTGTTGGTTCATTTGAGTGCAAAGTGTTGTCTGGATATCAGGCCTATGAAAATACAAAAAAGTCTAGGTCTTCACTACATTGTTGTTGTTGTTGCTGTTGTTGTTGTTGTTGTTGTTATTTTTAAACAAATGTTATCTTTTTCTACATAATTGTCATAAGCCATTTTGTGACGTATAATTTTATAAGACTATATCCTATATGGTGATAAGTGGCAAAACTCGTAGTGATAAAAAAACAACAACAATTTTGGGCAGATATTTGAATAGGCCCAAACACACGTCAAGATCACAGCTTGAGAAATACGCCTTTTAAAGCATTCACTCATCGATGTGTTCATTCTGTGTGCCGAGAAATATCAACTCTTAAATTGCTGAAAGTTTTCATTATTTTCCCCTGATGCACTACAAAAACGACAGACATTCTGATGCTTTTTTCCATTTATTCGTGTTCTGAACATTATTTTAAATATGATATGATAATGAATGTAGATGAAAAAACTGCAGGTGGAGGAGATTCCATTGACTGTTAGAATAAATGTATTCAGACACTCTGCTCCTCTTTCCAGCCTCAGTAAAGGCCTTCGCAACATTCTTCTTCTTGCTGTTGTGTGGGAAGGTTGTTTCACACTCAGTAAGAGTGCAGCTTTATTGCGGATGTGAAGTTAAACAGTGTTTCACGCTTTGTTCCCAACGCTGTACGTGCTGCAGTGTCGACACTGTCTAATCATTTTAAACAAACATTCAAACTGCAGCAATTATGATGTAACATTTGTGGAGGATTTCAGAAAAGGTGCAGGAAATCGCAGAAAAAGGAGACTTTTCGAGACGCGCTTCTGAAATGAATTAGATAGAAATGTTAATGTATAGACTGAAAAATGCAGCAGAGAAGGTAACTGGATCCCGGTGAACCCTTTCTGCTTTAATCATGCTTTGAATTGCGATTCAAGTGTGTCGAACGCGTCAGACGAACATGTCCAAAGAAAAACAAGTATCACCAAATGGTAAGTTTACAGGAGAGGGCAAAAATAGTATTACTTCCAATGTAATTTAATGTACGATGTTATTCCAAGTGATTTTGGAGCATTTCTGTCGGTCCATTCATCATAAAATTTTCCCACTATGGAAAGGGAGGTTGCTAAGCTCACATGACGCAGAAAAGCAAAAAAAATGTAGATGCACTATTCAGCATACCTCAAATCCGATTAATATTGATGTCCAACTGCAAAATAAGTTGATGATAATTTAAAATGATTGAATTAATGCTTTTTCGAACATTACATTATTATTTTGTCTTTGCCTTAACTTTCAAAAAGGCCACTCTCGAGGCTATCGAGATGAATGCTTAGTTTTCACACTTATCCATTAGCTTTCCGTGTATGGGCAGTACTACCTTTCCAAATAATTTCCCCTCACAATTGTTTATTTGAGACTGCGTCGGTGAACTAGGTGAAAACTTAGAATCTTCCTGCATTAAAGGCATAACTTGGACATTGTGTCAAGCTAAAACAGTAGCTCAGTGATTCTCACACCAGTTTAATGCTTCACCTTTTTGCTTTTACTTCTCGACCGCAAACGTTGTGGACAGCCTGGAGGGCCCTGAGGACCGGAATGTGAACCAATACATTAGCCTATTCACCGTCTAACGTTGATCATGAAATTTGGAACCATAACCAAGATCATACCGGGCATCAGCGGAAAATGTTTTGGTGACGTTTAGTATTAGTACGTGCAAATGAAGGCAATGAACGTGAACACAAACAATAATACAATCTAATGCAAAAGTTTGGACGCGCCTGGTCAAATTCCATGTGACTAAGTTACACATCCTCTACAAAAAACACCATTCTGCACATTTTAATGCAGAATTATACTGTCAAATTTTAAGAATTAAATATCAAATGTTGCCTGTAGAAAATTAATAATAAATGTTATATTTTGCAGTTAAAATTTTCCCCAGCATGTTAAACAATTACAAACCGTCGCGCTGCAACAGCAAAATGAAATTTAGACCTTTTGTACAGGGCTATACGACAAACCACACAGCAAAAGAATAAGTTGCATTGGACGATGCGTTCCTGCTTTTATGGTTAATCCCACCTCAAATACTACACAATTATTGAACATTGAGTAAATCCACAATTAATGACTGTTCTTATTCAGCAACGTCATGTACGCGACTACAACATAGACAGCTACTGCAACATGAAATTTGAACTATTTTTGCTCCAGTTGTTCCAATATAGTAATATTCAAGCTCGCGAGCCTATTGGGAGAACCCTTTCCTATTTACTAATCTGTGTCCAAACAATTTAGTACGTTTGAGGCAAAATTGTAATCTGCTACCCAGAAGTGGGCTACATCAGAAAATCATGCACACTTTTCCAACCATCCATGTTATTAAAGATGAGCTCAAAGTCGTCACGCAAAATCAAACTTACAAAGACGCTATTTTTTTCAAAATTTACAGCCGCGATATTCCTCAGAACTATGGCTCCTCTTTAGAGCTACTGTAGTAGCCTCATGTTGTCCTCTTGGCACACAAACAGATCTTGCTTATCGCAGGAGAGTTGGAGCACCAGATCTGAGCTCATATATCACGCATATGGAGGTCGTCTTTTTCTAGGCTCAGGAGCGATCACTCACAGGACTGTTTAATGGCTCCTCCCTTGAAGCGACGTCTACAACATTAGTTCAGTTATGTACAGCAGTTTGAGTGACGCAGGACGCCGCCAGAGAACGCGCGATATCCCTGCTGGGATCCAGACTAGTGTCGAGGAGGAGATGAAGGAGGCGGGTTTTGAGAGAGAGGCCTGGCAACCTGATGCTGGAGAAACAGTACATAGTCGTGAAAAATTTGGGGCCAGAGCCAAAGTCTCCCGGCAGGGAGTGAGCAAGCGTAAAAGTCTGAGATTCTTGATCTCTCATTCACTCATTTGCGCTCACAAACACATTCTCTCTTTCCAGGACAAAGGTAAACACTTAAAAAGATGATTCTGCAGGAGTTCTTTAGTAAATGCAATGGTTGTATTTCGAACCGAGAGTTTTATATGAAGCATTTAGAAAATGTTGCTACATAGCAGCAAAAAATCTCCTTCTATTGGTATACGCTTGGCATCATAACAACAGCAGAACCCTTTTTGGTGCTATATTGAGCCTTCCTTCCTATTCCTTATAGAACTAAACTCAACACATTCTCCGTCAATCTGAAGAACACCATCACCACTTGAGCATGAAATTGTGGTTTTTCAACAAAACCACTGCGTTTACCGTTGTGCTTGATTTTAAAGCCATGTATATGAGTTCAAAGTCAGATCAAACCACAGTCGCTGATGGTTTTTAATTATTCTTTGTTGAAAATGGCCATTTTGTCTTTATGAATTTTTATTTTAGTGACTTTTCATCATGCCCTGTGTGAAAAGTGTTATTTTTACTTGTTTTTCACTCTAAACTGAAAAAATGCATTAATACAACTGCATTATATAGGAAAAAAAATTTTCACCATATAAATATGTACTATATTTGTATTTGTCAAAAAACAAACAATGTTAATGCTCTTTCAAAGGTAGACTGAAAAAAGCTTCATGATTTCATTGTGTCAAGTAGTTGCAAAAAAAGAAAATAAGTTACACACAACACAACTGCTTTCTTTAATTTGAAGTGTTTTGCTAATAACTGTGTTCAGGTCATACATTTTGTTACTTTACAATCAATTCCAAGTACCATTTTTTCAGCTAAATATCTTGAGGTCAGGTTGTGTACGTTTGTTTGTATGTTTCAAATACACTGCATTTACTTTTTGAGAGGAAATGTGTATATTTGTACCTTTTCATGACAAGGCCTAATGTTTTAAAATAGGAAATTTAGGTCTGACATCAAGACTGTTGTATGGAATCAGCTTAAAAATATATAATTACTATTGAATACAGTTCTGTTCCCTAACTAAAGGTGCTGAAGATGTAACCTTGACAGTTCAGTACTTTTCTTTCTGAAAATGTAGTTATTCATAATAAACCTTGGCCCAAGAGTTTTTGTCAGTGGTGCTGCAGAAATATAAAATGTCATTATGAATGCCTCAAAGGAAGAAATTGAGAAGGTCATGGTCACTTTTATATTTCTGAAAAAATTGGCAGCTTCACAATGTTAAACAAAGATTGTGCTACTGGTGTTTTTCATGAATCATTAAGTTGCTTTTAAAATTGAAACCTAAAATAACAACAGGAATGGAAAATTTGTCATGTTGCACCCAAAATGTGACTTTGAAACTCATGAGGCAGTGGACTATTGCTGCACATTATATTTTATGGTTGTTTTAGTATATTTTATTATGTTTATGCACCTGTATAACAGTGTATGACAAAATGTTTGCTCTTGTTTTGCTCTTTACTTTATTTTATGCTGCTGTAATAGACAGCTTTCCCTCTGAGATGTGTTTATTTTAGAAAATCCCAAATTTTAGTAATGTTGTCTGTGGTTTCAGAACTCTATAGGTATGTTGCTCACTTGAATGACCCATCAAAATTTGTTCTCCATTTGGCAGTCATTGCAGTTCTGAGATAATCAACCTCAAACTTGAAATGGTCCAGTTATAGGTACATTGTTGTAAAATGTGTTTTTCTACCTTAAGCCTTCATTGGAGGTTGATCAAATTCCAACATGTGAGCCTACTTAATAACACGTTTAGCATACCGAAGATACGTTTTATCCTGTAAAACCAAATCATTGTACCTAATCATTTTGCAATGCCCACCCCCCTTCTCCTCTTACCACCAGGATGATGGCTTTACAATGTTATTCAGAAGTTGACACACGATCCATCGACCTCAGATGAATGTTACCCAGATGTTCAATGAGCTTTTTCATAGCCTCGGTGGGAACTTCGATCTAGGCCAATGCCATTCGGTCCATTAGGTCCCAGGATTTTGTAGATTCAATGAGGTGATCTTGTTTTGGAGCTGGTAAAGATACATATTCCAAATAGATGAACTCCTTAACATATCTGTAACTATTGACTTCGTAATATGGTCACCATCTATCATATTATTCCCTACCCATCACTTTCTTACCAGCCTCTTCTCTCTCTTTGAAGACTGTTCAACCACTATAAAATGCTGGTGAGCAATTTGAGCACTTCTAAGATGATCTTGTATGAAATTAACTGGGATCAGTTTCCTAAGCCTACTGTAATCTTAGCATTTGCTTTGACATTGCACAAAACCTGTTTTACAGATCATGGTTAAAGGTAATCTTGTATCCAAAATGTGATCAAATTATTTTTATTAAGCCATATGCTCTTTTTTTTTGTCGTGGCCTTACAAAATAATGGAGATTACCTGCTGCCATGAGAAGGTCGTCAGTATTGACTTTTCCTTATGCCTCCTTCCTCTCCACTTTCCTGCTCTCAGCCCCCATTGGTCCTCCACTCATTCAGTGCCTATATTTCCGGGAGCATAGAAGCTTTTAGATGGCGCTTTATGACGCGGGGTTAAAGGTGTTGGCCTTGACTTCGCGGAAGTTCAAAGACAATTTGTGCTTTGGAGTAGCGTGGACCTTGAACAGATCCTGTTATCAGATCCTTATATTTTGAAAGTTCAACCAATCTAAAGTTGCAGCTCTTTGGGTCTGTGGTATGTATTAAGAAAGAAGTCAACAAATCCGTGTTTGCGAGTACAAATCCGATATTTGTACCCAACCGAATGCAACCTTGTGCTCTCAATCTGCTTTAAAAACTGTGTAGTGCACCACATGGCTTTGAGAATCAAGCCATCAAATATGTTTCTGTCAAAACCACCACACTGAATGATAGCCCTCACTGCATTCTAAAGGAGTGGACAGTGCAGGTAAACCAATTTTTAAAAAAATAGAAAATACTCGTTGTTTCCCATGTATTAGTTGCGGTATCGATCCCTGCGTTTTTTATGGCGGAAGGAATCTCATTGCTCACAGCAGAAGGTGCAATTTAGAGAAAAAAATACCATTTAGTGCTGGTGCATTTACGACAGTGTCTAGACTGGACGTGTTTTCAAATGACCGCTGGAAATTTCTTTTAGTGCCCACCCTTAGCAGACTCCTATAGAGTTTTACACACACACACACACACACACACACACACGCACACACACACGTGTTTTCTCTAGGCTATATGAGGGTCATACCTGGACGCAAACCAATTCGCCCTCGCAAGTTCCCTTAATTCTTTGCAGACATTTCGCTAAACTCAGAATTAGCTAGACTGACAATTCGGCCGCTCAAACATGACAAATTATGAATCAAGCCTCATTAGCTGTACCTCTTTTTTAGCTCAAGGAACTTCCATATGACATGAGTAGTTATGACTTTTCACAGCTTTTGATTTGCGACGGAAACACTCTCTGATTTTTCAATTACAGCAGGCTATCCTGCTTTTAAAGCTTGTTTATGCTTAACATCAATCATCCACAAAGCGCTATGAGACTTTCTAACTAGATCCGTGGCTTACTTTGGGTGTTCGTGCATACATCTGGTGTTCCTGCATGCTGTTGATATCGCCTCTTCACAGGGCGTCTATATGCTATTTGCATACAGCCTTTCGCCGACATGATCAATGAGCTCACCACAATCGAATCTTACTAATGCTTGCTCGCTATAAGATGTAGCCGATAGTACAAGAAGACATAAACGCACTCGTTTCTTTAGGCCTTAACTGAATTCAATTTCCAGCCACGAGAGACAATTTAGGAATTACGCTTCCTTTATTGTTGTTACATTCTTAACTTTTGATGCATATACGTGACGCTTTCTTCCTCTTTTCACTGCATTACATGTAAACAGCAAGCATAAACAACAGCTTACAATGGAGTAGAAATAGAAAACCCTGCAGCCTTCACTTCGTACGCTTTCCGATTCTCTAAAGCGGATAGTTGAGTGGAAAAAAAAGGAAAAAAAAATATAATAATAAAATTACATATTTACAAGAAGTAATACTACACAAAGAGTGATAAAGCTATTGCATAGTGTCTTAAACTTTAAAAGGGCAGCTGCTCCCCCCGTAAATAAGGAGAGTCTGCAAGACTAACGTTGGGTAATAATAATAATAATAATAATAATAATAATAATAATAATAATAACAATAACAATAATAATAATAATAATAATAATAATACTAGAAATATGAAATATTACTGCTGTATATGCAACAAAATGACAACATCCCAACTTCAAAAGGCCCTTCACTTGATGCAAATGAGCGCCTTATGCTTTCGCGTGCTTTCTTCTTACGATCTACCCCAATATTTTCTCTTATTCCAAAGTTTGAAGTTGACGGCGTTATAAAGTAAAGTACTGAATTTACAATCTATTTTTTTTCCATCGCAGTCCTTTCGTTGGGTGCAACAACCACGCGCTTCAATCCAAAGCTGGGGCTTCGCTGCTGGCTTCATTACAACTCGTTTTTATCTAATTTTTTTTTTGGAAGTTACACATCCGCCATTCACAGTTCACAAAAGAGGGTTACCCGAAAAATACTGCAAGCGGTCTCGGCTCAACTTCTTCTCTTTCATCCGCCGGTTCTGGAACCAGATTTTGACCTGTCGGTCGGTAAGGTTTAACATTCTGGAGAGCTGCAGCCGCTTCTCTTTGTTGATGTAAACGTTAAAGAAGAACTCTCGCTCAAGTTCTCGGATCTGAAACTTGGTGTACGGACATCGTTTCTTCCTCGTCCGTGGGGTACCTTAGAACAATTTAAGAGAGGACAAAAAACAGAGGGCAAGGTCAAATGCGCTGCAGGCTCTACCCCCCATAAACATGAGCTAGAAGAGGTAAAGAACACACACATTGCCCAGTGTATGGAATAAATGTGAATTGTGCTTGCACATGTTTTTAATATTTGCGCCTGCTCGTTATAATGAAGCGACAAGAGCACGTAAACAGCGCATTAAGTGGTTGTAATGGAAGACTAACACGTCAGTATTTCCCTGCCTCAATCTCACAGATCTGAAAATATGTAGCAAGCCCTTGGGCCGTGGATAAAATTAATAAACAGTATCAACAGCTTGATTAAATATGGCATATATCAATAGATATTGCATCATTATCAATTCTTATTCTTATGAGCAAAGCATGCAGTACAAGCTTGCCAGTTGCTTAAGCAGAATAACCTTGGCGGTGGCTCGTTGCAGCTTAGTGCATTCATGGTGAAGATATCTATAGTAGTTTTGCTGTAGCAGGATAATCTCAAATCTAATTCACTTCATACGTTTAGAAACGCCTCGTATGTTGTACGATAATGTATGCCAGCTATAACAAAGCGTGTATTGGTCATGTAAATATCTAAATAAACTCGAGAGTATGTTAGTAATTGAACCATGCCTCCTTCTTACATAAAATTCTTACATAGCATTCAGAGTAAAGCCCAACATTTGTCATGAAATTGTGAAAACTATTGTTATTGGCCACTACTCAACATCAGAGTTGAAAAGATGCATTGGCCTTCTCTGCAATTGTACATCTTTTTTTTTCCATTTTTAAGCGTACGTAGAAACTGATGCCGCAAACTGTGAATACACTGCAGATGCTTTTAGCAACTAGCATGAAACGTGAAGCCACGCAGCCGCTCAAATACAATCAGCGAGCCACACTGTACCTAGGCTTAAGCAGCCAGCCGCCGAAAGCACTGTTCTGCCCAATTGCTTTTTACCCTCGGCAGCACGGCGAAACATCCCTTAAAACGCCTCGCGCAAGTTCATGATCAAAGTTAGCATTTGTCACAATAGAGCGCTCTTTAAATTTCACAGACTCGCATATAGCTTCGCCTGTGTGTAACATATCGCTTTTTTCAAAGCTCTTTCCCATCGTAAAAATTCTTCTTGTTGGAAGAAAGAGCTTTGTAGGTTATAATAAAATCCTTTGAATGCTTATAAAACTCCACATAAAATCTGACCGACGAAACGTTGGGCTTGTCCCTTCACCTCTTTTTTCTCTCTCCCGTTTACAGCTGAGGATACCTACTGGAGTGGTCGTTTTTGCACGAGTTGTCCTCTTTTGTCCCCGTGGAGGAGGCGCACGAGCCCGACGTCGTGTTCTCCTCCTCGTTGTCCTGCTCCTTCTCCGGCGCTCCGCTTCCACGGAGGGCTGGGGGCGCCGAATCCGGCTTGCCGGTGTCGCCTTTCTGCGCACAGTTCTCCAGTGAGCCAGCCTCCTGTCCGCAGTGGACGCCCTCGAAAAAGCGGTCAAAGCCTTGCGGGAGAACGTTGTTCTTGCCCGCGCCCGAGTAGAAGCCCGCGTTCGGGTGGTTCGAGCCGGGGTGGTGGTGGTGATGGTGATGGTGGTGGTTGTAGACGCTTTCATTCTTCATCAACATTTCCGTCATGGTGGATGATGGCGGAAGGCACTCCCTGTGCACCAGGTCCTCCCCCGTGTAGCAGGATGCATAGTTCCCTCTGTGGTGCCACTTCCCTGGCGGATCCAGCCCGTACGATACGTCTCGAACAGGCTGGACTTGTGAGAGGTTCGTGGAATAGGGGTAGGTGATCTGGCGCGAATGGGCCTGCGGCAGAAACGAGGAGACCGCAGAAAACTCGGGAACGTAATAGGTGCAGCTGGGGAGGTAGAGATTGGAGGCGCAGCCCGCCCGCTCCCCGAACTCGGAACTTCTCTCTTTTCGCGTCTGGGAGCAGAAGTTGCCCAGATTGACCGAGTTAAACATCGTTCTAAGCCGCGTTCCCCGCCACCGCAGATAGATGTTTTGGATCCGGACTGCAGAAGGGGGAAAATTTGGGCATGAGAGATGACGCGCTTTCCGTCTAAGTCGCCTTGAAACACGTGATCGAAAGTAGATATTGTCGTATATCAATTTGGAAACCTACATGCTGGAGGAGTGGTTCGCTTAGATATAGGCGGCCGAAACGATTGGTTTTCAAAGACCGCAGAAACATTATGAAAATCTGCGGTAATCACTTCTACTTCTTTTTTTTCTTTTTTTTTGGCTGATGGAAACGCATAAACATTTCAGTCAAACTAATATTACAGCACATGCGCAGTGCGGTAGCGCTCCAGTGCATATACAAAGTGACACATGTTCAAGCATTATAACAAGCACATGCACACATATATACTTAGTACATTTTGATAATTAGATCGTTATAAGGCGCGTGATACGCAACCATCTGTATAATAAGCTATGCGTCACATGTTTTCGGCCTGTTCTGCATCATCGTTTGGGTCTAATGAAGAAAGAATGGAGCACACATGGTTTCTTATTAAACTTTTTTCACTCATTGCTAACGACATAAACCAAAACGGAGAAAAAACTTTGATTTTGTTTTTAATAATCGTCTTAGCGAAATTTCAATCTTTGCTCAAACCTGTAGAGCATAAATTCTAAATAATACTTTTTTTGCCATGTACAGTTAACATCTATTGCGCGCACTGAACCAAGTGCTTTCTACAACACTGGGATTGATTTAAATCACTGCGCACTGCAAATTATGAAAATGCGCCAGTTCACAAATAACCTCTTTCAAATGAATGTGGAATTACTTTTCCTTCCATCTGATGCATAACGAGTTCTTAAGATCTCATGTACGTGCGTTAAACATTAAAGTCGCACCATCTGAGCCAACAGTATTTACGGACTGATGCATATTTTTTTTAATATATCTGACATTGAGATATACCCTTGAAGTAGAGGCCCTAATTAAAGAATCCTGCAGAATTGACTGCAGCTTTTGGAAATAAAAATGGCCCGCGAGTCAAAAATGAAGCACGTTTTGTTTGCAAAAGTCATATTCTGCTTTAAAACGATTTTTTTTTGCATGTGACCTTCAAGCTGATCTGAAGAACTGCAAAATAGGGTGCCACCTCATGCATACAGCTCTGAAGATTGCCTTACTGACGTTACGCAGGCCTAGGACCTGGGGAGTTGGTACAAATGGCCTTAGATAAAAGGTTGGAAGGCTTCAAACAAGTACAAAGGAGCCAGACAGCTGTCCAGACAGCCCTTGAATTTGACCACTAAAATCTTGGGAGCAACAAGCCTACCATAAAATCTCAAATAGGTGTCGAGGCATTTCCGAATGTGAAGGATATTTTTCTATATGCTTGCATGAAACAAATGTATGGTTACTTCTTTATCGGCTTGTGGAACCATATCAATTTGTTACCGGTATAAAGTTTTTTGAACAAACATGACTAAATAAAATGTATTCAAAAGATGAAGACGGTTGAGTGGGAGATTAGTTGATGTCTACGCCAACATAGGCTGTGCTTGGACAACAGTGAAGCTTCCAAAGAAATAGCTTGAACATAAAACGCATCCTCTTCCTCAGACCGTACACGACCATTACGTGGCCCTTCTCTCTTTTATATCCCACAATGGTAGCCACTGTGCAGCTTTAGATTGCTGCTCATTTCATTTAATTATGTTCACTGGCTTTGCCTTCCTACAGCTCGGCTATTTGCACCCTTTGTACGAGTAAACACAGCAGATGAACACTGTCAAATATACATTCCTCGATAAGCAAGGTCATAAAATGCATACATGAGGTGCTAACTCTTAAATACAGCTTTAACTCTGCCAATTGAAGTGCTTGAGAAGTGAGGTCCAGTTCCAACAAGAAGCTTCAGTAAGATTTGGGTTTTCAGCGTTATGGAGTGAGCTAAATATCTGCCATTCTGAGTGCGAAGGGGGAAAAAAAACACACCGTTGGAAAGCAAACTTTACGACATGGGAGTTTCTGCCGAATGCAAGCAATGCCTCATCACTCTTTGTCCTGTTAGCAAAAACGATGAGAATCGTTCTGCTGCGTCGAAAGTGAAAAAAATAAACCTTTAAAACGAAAAGAAGATCAAACCTTTCTCGTATTTTCTAAACAATGGTCAGAATAGCTGTCCACTGCCCTCTCTGTGCATTCATCGGCTCTGAAACAAGCCTTAAACGTGGCAAGCGTGTTAAATAACGTTATTGTCCCCTCATGGCTCCGATCATTTTAATTGGATGTAAGCCAAGCTATTAAATACGCTTGTATGAGCTGTGAACAGTCTCGTGCATCAACAAAAGAGTCGTCGCTAACACCAGTGGCTTCTGCCGTAGAGTTAGGGCTTCATTGTTCTTACGTGTTCAGTGTTAAATGCACGGTGAAATGTTGCAACCGCAGAAAAGCGAAAATAAATCTAGAAAAAATAAAAACAGCAAATGGACCAAAGAACTTTTGATCATTTTAACCGAATTCAGGCATGTGTTAATGGTCGTGGTCAAATGAATAACTGCACTTCTTACAAGGCTCGAATGGTGCTCTTGTATATTTACATGATAAATAGAAACA
The DNA here is from genome assembly GCF_015220715.1 of Pygocentrus nattereri. Taxonomy (NCBI): domain Eukaryota; kingdom Metazoa; phylum Chordata; class Actinopteri; order Characiformes; family Serrasalmidae; genus Pygocentrus; species Pygocentrus nattereri. The sequence goes on from NC_051231.1 coordinate 13,936,656, forward strand.
GATATTAATACAAAAAATATCAAGTTTATTTCAATGTGTTCATTTAACCCTTTAAAATTTCTTTTGCCGTATTATTTGCAGTCATCTTTCAGTGTCTGGTTTATCTGATCAGTCCTTCATGAAATTACATCAAGTTACTGCTACTGATGGAATCTAAAAATCTGTGTGGTGGCTTGCGGCTGTCCACGACAACGTTTTTAAAAAAATAATACAAAAATCTGTGCAAAAGCACCGAAGCACATTATTCATCTTGACAACTACTGTGTTTGTGCTTGTAAAAATAACGATTAATATCGTTACCATAAAAACTAACACAAATGATGGAAAAGGTAACAAGAATTTCTCATTTTCAAAAAAATAAAGTTCTCCTGGACGCCTCGATTTGTGCATCACCATCACTTTTGATTTATCTTACTGAGCCATTTGTATTGGATGACAACACTGGGCTGCAATAAGGAGAAGTTTGGAAATGGTTGAACAATAACGCAGAAAATGACAACTTGTTTTATTGTTGTTGTTTGTATTTGTGTTCATATTAGTATTTGTGTGTAAACAACACGTGCTGTCCAGAAAATAACTTTTTAAATATAATTATTTTGGTAAAATTGTAAACAGTGACCAGAAACACCATTCCAACTACCATTTCATAACCACAATCTTGTTTGAACGTGTTATTTTTGGACCGCGAGTGTACACAAACACATGGCCCACTATCTTACTGTATAACACTTTATAACACTCTTTAGTCAAAATAATTGTTCTCGAAATACGCAATAACTCCTACCGATGACGTCTGAAATAGCAAATATGAAATTAGACTGTTTTTCAAATACGTAAATACACGATTTAAGCATTGAAAAGTGTTATTATACAAAGAGGACTCCAATAGAATGAAGTGTAGATGTCCCTTCCTCTGAACTCTGCTTTTTAAATTGTGCGTTAATTAACTGTTAATAGCCTGCGCAGAGTGAATTTTTCCTTGACGACGTGCAAACGCGGTACTGGGAAATATCTTCAGCGCAGAGATGAGACGGTTCATCACAAATGTGGCTCAGTTTGACAAAATGACTGACTATTGTCCACAATAATAATTATACCTTTGTCGCAATTCTTTGCCTCTGATAAAGATACATTATTACTGCGTTAAAACCCAGACATGTTTTTGTTTTTACTTGGTATTGATATAAACTAAGATAAAATACTCTTTACTAAATAAAAGTTTAAGCTCGATCTATTTTCTGAACTAATGAACTTTACCTCCCTAAGAATTGCTTTCCGGAAACAAACTGAAAGAGAAAAACAAGCAGCAAAGTGTTTTTCTTCTTCCTCTTCATCTTCTTCTTCTTCTCTGATATATAAAACAGATTTATGAGAGAGGAAATGGTATCTGCATTTTCTTACCGAATATCCGTTTTTGCTTCCTACTGCATTCTCTTGCGCTAAGCATTAGGCCCTAATTGAGTCTCTGGCTTTATGACGTTTAATTTCCTCTCCGACTCGGGACACTGTTTCTCTCGGGTCAAAGGAGGCTCTCTGCTTTTGAAGTCGGCGTTCCATCACTTTAAATATATGACATCTTCTTTTCTTATTGCAAAACAATTTCTTCCTTCCAAGATGCACCCCCGGTGCCCTCTCCCTCTTGTCGCGCTCCATCTAACCGCGCTGTAAGTCTTTCTTTATACCTGCGAGGCATTAAAGATAAAACACAGCCGACCGAGGCTTATCAGAATCTCGGGGCTGGACTCCTCGGACTGCGGCTTCAGCACCCTGACCTCAGAAGGGTTTCTCAAAATCACAATCCCCCGTAAGGCGCTTACTAACTTGACCTTCATTTTGTGTGGGTTCCCGCCCACATAGACGGCCTAAAACACGGGGGACCTTGATCTTTCCCTCCAGTGGGACAGATGGACGCATGACTCACGAACCATTTCGGACGGCCAGTGTTTTGGGATTTTGTATATCTTTGTGTAAGCCTAAAAGAGCGACTTTGCACTGGGTTTCTTGGACATTACAATTCAAGCGTAATTTATTCCAATTGATAAGGCTAAAATGTGGTAACTGGGCACCAGTTTGTTCAGTGCCTCATGACATAGAACGTTTACACCCACGTATACACGCACATAAACTTTCATTTTGAGACTTTTATCATTATTATTTTTTAAAGAGGCAGAGTGTAGAATATAAACTGAATATTTCTGGACTGTTTTTGATCTAGGTGCTTTATTTAGTTTCATACACTGTAAAAATGGGTCGTCAATTCAGCCTGAAAGAAATACTTCATGTGGTAACAAGTAAATTAACTAGTTCAATCTAAATACGTGCTTTCGAAGAACTATTCGTTTAATCTGTGTATTTTTTAGTTTGTTCCTTTTATTGTTCTTCTCGTTTATTTGGTCACTTTTTAAATTCTAATTTGAATGATCTTTGTATGTCATGATTTGTAAAGCACTTTGAATTGCCACAGTGTATGAAAGGTGATATATAAATAATTTGCTTTGCCTTTTATCAGTTTCTTTAACGCTCTAAAAACTTTTAAAAACGGACCAACCGGTCTGTTCGACTTATAAACTGAAAACTTGTTGTCATTAAACACGTATGTTGTATTGTCTGAAAGTAATCAGTTTATGTGAAATGGACAAAAAAAATAATGAAAGTGCATTTCAATAGATGAAACTGTTCATGTTGATCCAAATAGAATCCCGTTGCAGTTGAAAGTAAAGCATTTGCACGGAAATTTTTGTTTTCTTTCGTCAATTATTTAACTTTATCTCGAGATAACAAAGCCTATGCATAGGGATTCTGTTTGATTAAAGAAATGAGAGGCATAATTGAATTAAATTCATACAACAGCTTCATTTTGTCAGTTTTCCTCGTCGAATTCTAGCACCAAACAATTCGTGTGAGGCGTGATTAAACCGTGTAGACGATGCCACGTTTGCTGCTTGGCTGTCACGTTGTGTTTGGAACATAGAGTGCACATGTCATTAGATTTAAAAATAAAATTATCTTAAAACGCACTGAAAGGATTTTCAAACCCTCCGCAATGGGCACAAACCTTAACGGCCAGATTTCGAACCAAATAAGGCTTTCACAAAACCTGCCTCCACACTGGAAAAAGAAATATTGGTTTAAAAGGAGTTTTTCACTTCGACTGAGACCGATGAAAAGCAGTTTGTAAACACGTATTAAAAATGATGTTACACCTCCGTGGAGACCTTCACGCCCAGTCCTCCAATGAAAATCTATATAGGCCTGTTTACATTCAGTAAAACTCTTTAATATGGACACGCGCCCGCTTGAGAGTCCCATATTAACAAGAACACAATGTAGATCACAGATTAAACAGTGGGGATTCTTTCTTTTCCACTACTGTTTCTCCTCCACAACACACACGCACGCACTATTTGAACTGAACTTTAAATATTAAACCAATTTTACACCACCAATCTCTACAATACAGTAAACTTGGCGTTGAAAATCGAGTGTGGATTAACAGAGAGTATAAAGGTATAAAAAGATAATCTGATCTTGTTGATATGTATATATATATATATATCCTAATGCAATACAATTGCTTTACAATTTTTTTCTCCATTTATTTGCGTCAGCAATTGTATATAGTGTGATAGGCGAACGCTCAGTTTGCACCACGTCTTCAATTTGCCTGTGCAATATTATTATTGCGTATTTTATTTTCAAGAATTGTTGCATGTTTGAGACTGTAATACTGTTTTTCACATATGAGGTATAATATACAATTCAATAAAAGTATATTGCTCAAATTTGCTGGACAACGGCTATTTTGTACGCGCTATCGACTCCTTCTCTTATTACACTGCTGTTTAATATGTATTCTTTTAGTATAAATATCAGCTTCTTACATTATATTTTATAATGGCAAAACGTCTGTTGGGCTAACAAAAAGGTAAAGTGTAAAAGGTTTATCTTATACGGCACAAATGCATACTAGAAGCCGAGAGAGAGAGAGAGAGAGAGAGAGAGAGAGAGATAGAGAACCATACACTTCTAACTTGCCCCGAAACATAAAGGTTAACCATCATATGCACACACCCACAAAACAAGTCAGTACATTTGTTGAAATATAACTGATTGTCATTACAATGTAAACATGAAAAATAAACCGTTTGTTAATCAAAAACAATCGCTAATCCTGATCAAAAAGATACAGTTAATTCTATCATTTCTTTGTTTAGAATTCTCGGGCTGAATCTGCAAGGCTAGCTGGCGTCTGCTGAACATCTGGATGTGAAATTAAACTAGGCTAATAGAATAGACTCCTGAGAAGAAACACCACAAAGGAAAACGCTAGCCAGAGAAATGCATCAGTTTACGGCATGCATCAACCTACAGTCTCAATAATATATCTGTTTTTGCCCCTTTTTTGCCTTTTCGTGCCCCCTACCCCACACCTCACCAGCGCTATCCTCCCCCCTCATTCCCACTGCCACATTCAAGGTCTGCGTCAACGGCACAAATCAATGACCACAGACAACCCGCTGTAAAGTGGCCAAAGTCTGTCTCAAAGTCAAAACCGCGCCATACGCAAAGCATTTAGGACGCATACCAAAGGCCAAACGCCTTCTGTGCAGACTGACCAACGAAAGAAAGGTTGAAAGTGCAAAACAAGTTTGAGAATGACCATGTTTGGCCTGGAGGTGCCTTACTAAACTTATAAAACGTCCGTCTCATCTGTGCGTTTTCTATATTTTCGTATATCGCAGAATATGGCACACGACTCTACAGGCTAACAGCTAAACTGAGAACTGGTTGATTATGCATAATAATATTGACATTTATATATCAATATGAAACATACGGTTTGTGTCTACTTTAAGGTACCTTTTATGTAAAAAGGACGAGCATTAGTTTGCAATTACAGGCAATGAAAACTGTTCATGAAAATAATTCCATTCCAATGGAACTGAAAGTCTGTTTAAACGGACTTTACTCTGATTTAATAGAAATATGTGGCATACTTGAATAAAGTACATGTAAAACGCCTTTTTATTATGATACGTGGGTGGATAAAATAAGAAATGTATTCAGTAGCTCTAATCATATTTGTGGAATTAACCCCCTTTGTTTGGTGCGACGAACAATAACGAGTTCCAAAAATATTCCTGCGCTATAAAAAACGCCTCGTCAGATCAATAAAAATGACTTAATGTGGTAACAAGCAGTTGAACTAGTGTGATTCAGCTCAGTAAGTAGTTAATTTACTTGTTGCCACATAAAGTATTTTTAAGCTGAATTTAAAGAGCCATTTTTTACAATGTGCGAACGAATTTTATTTAATTAGCAGACATTCAAAATGTGATTTGATGTTTTAACTTAGAAGAGTAACCCGGTTACCTGAGCTATTTGAACTTCTAATAATAAGTCAATTGAACGGTATTTTCTGTTTAATATTTTGTTGCCATATTATTTAAACTTGAATTAACTCTAAACATTAAGGCAACCAGGTAATTTATCTTTCTAAGTCAAAGCATTGAATCATTTCATTCAACATTTGAGTTGCACTGTGATCCTACTCCCAATCGCAATCAACGTAATGTCAAAACAGTGCAAGTCTTATGTGTGCATTTATTTACGAATAGAAATACTTCATTTTGCAAAATAGAATTAAAGGTGTCAATTCCATCTGAAACGTCACGTGGTAACAAGCAGTTTAACTCGTTTTATTCTACTCAAATAAAACTTTGGAGTAATGCAACACAATTAGCAATCAAAAGTAGTTTAGCAACTTTTACAGTGCAGCATATTTTTGGAAGGTTTTTCTCTTTAGGACAGACAGACACGTTCATTTGTTACTGGTTCTGTAAAAGGTATGTACATCAGTCTCAATGAATGTTGGCGTCACAGCCAGCACGTTTATTTTTCAGAAGCAAAAACAAAAAGCGCGATTCAGGAAGGCTCCCTGCGGAGCAGAGCGTGCTGTGGTAAGTGATTCATGTTTACACTAGGCTGCTTGCTTTGTTGTTTTTGGTCCAAAGATTGGCAACCAACAGAAATCACTACATGCATACATATGCTTGTGCATAACACTTCTCTCTTTGACGAATGGAATAAGCAAGCATTGTGTAGTAACCGTGTTTTCAAGGGTCTTCATCAAAACGGAACAAAACAAATCTCAAAGCTGAACGCAGCGTGTCATATATTGATAAATATACAAACTACTGAGACAAGCAGTCGAACGCAAGAGGCAGAGGAGACAGATTTTCATTGCAGATGTATTATTTTATTGCATCCTCTTTGCAGTCTTGTAAAGGCATTGCTTACTGTGTCCAATTCATATAAAACGAGCTATAACAGGATTTGATATTATCTTTTTCTCATAGCACTACCCCGTAAAATGCTTTGTTTGAACTCGAAGGCTATCTGCGTTCGAAATCGAACGAGCTTTTCATTTGGTGGAAGTGAGGGTTAAAGAAGCGCGTGCCTGTATTTGTAAGGCAAAGAAGCAAAAGAAACCGAAATCAATGATACAGCAAGAAAGACGTTTACAGATTTTAATAGACACTTACATTGATACACTTATTTGTACTGACTTCACAAACGAACGAGAGGTGCTGCAAATACAAAGGAAAGAGAAATAGGGCGTCACATCAATCATTCAAAGACAATTTTAGATATCGTAGCAACAAATATCACAGTTTTGTTTTTAAGCCTTAAAAACTTAGAATAAGAAGGAAGAGCTGCTGAACTATTCAACTAAGCTACTAATGCATGCACATACTGCGCTAGGACAAAGCTTTGTTATGGTTCAAATAAAGATTAAGCTTGTGCACGAGATCAATTTTTCCTCGACTAAATGCATAAAATAAGATTTTACTTTGCCATAGTGATCAACCATTCCATATTGCTGCTCAATATGACTTTTGGTCAAAGCAACGAGGATTGCTGGAAGACATGCTTTAACTTTGCATTTGCTGGAAGACATGCTTTAACGTTGCATGTCTTGCAAGTGTTGCAAGACATGCAACACTTTGGATTTATTATTTTTATCCATGGGGGAAAAGGGTCGTGGTTCCAATTTCCTCTACTTTAATACGCTGGAGTGAAGAAAACCAGATTTCTTCCCAGTTAATACGGTCTAGACGTGTTCTTTGACCTAAGATAAATCATATTTGCTTGTGACATATAATAAATCGTCTATTAAACATCTATATGAATATTGTATAGGCTGTATAAAAGTAGGGTGGAGGAAAACATTCAATACACTGTCTTATTATTGCAGAACAAATCGCTGTTGATAAACTGCGATGATCCCAGAACCGCAATTAGCGTCCAAGCCACCAGAATCTGCTGACCACGACTGCGTCCCAAAATAGCAGCAAGTATGCCCACTTCTGCATGCACCCGACACTGACCCCACCCTCTGACCCTACCTTCGACGCACAAAATTTACTTAACCCATATCTTTAATTTTGGTATATCAAAATTGGTGTTTGTAATACAGCTGGTGCAGAATTGAGATCGCAAGATCGTTCACCGCACAAATGTGTATTTGTCCTTCATAATCTAGCTTCCTATTAGGAAAGACATTGCAGTGAACCCCAAGCCAAGGGGGGGACATTTTGCATTAATCTTGGTTTTACTTATTCAGTTTGTTAATGATAGCTGTGAGAGTTGTGAAGCTTTTGCCTGGATGGAAATTAAGTGGGAATGAAACGATGGAATTACTTATTTTTACTTCTAAAATAGATTCCATCAACGTAATGCAGTATATTGTAAGCATTTTACACTTTAGTCTGATCACTTTGGGCAAAAACTCTATATTTGAATTAAGCAAATTCAATGCATCACTTTTTTTAGTTAAAAGGTGATGTACAATAAAGCAAAATCTCTAATAATTTTGGGCATAAGCAAGAGGGAAAAAACATTATTTCACACTTTCACATGCTGTACTATTGTATGTCATGTTTGGCTTTTGGTTTTGGTCTCGACCAAACTGTCGCGTTTTGTTTCCATGAGATGCTCATTGTTTTTCATAAGGGTGACGCTACTTTTAAACGTGACTACGTTTGCAGAAGCATTCAATTAAGCGTACATATTGTTCTTCTAGCTTATTTGGTTGTTGGTCTACAGTCTTAAAGTTTCAAGTGTGCTAAAACATTTGTTGTCACTAAACTCGAAATCTAGCCATCATTCCACAGTCTAAGTGAAGAACGTTCAGCAAAAGGCATGAATGCCCGTGTCCTGAAATGAATAGCTTTCTGACATCCGTATCAGCCCTAAAAGAAGGAGAGAGCCTGTTCTCTCAGCAACAGTCTTTTCTTCTTCATGCGGCGGTTCTGGAACCAGATCTTCACTTGTTGGTCGGACAGGCTGAGGCGGTCGGACAGCTCCCTCCTCCGCTGCCGGGTGATGAACTCGTTCAGCATGAACTCGCCCTCCAGCTCTGCCAGCTGCAGTTTGGAGTAGGGTTTGCGCTTTTTTCGGGTCCGCGTGTGCATAGGGTACCATGGAGCACCTGACGACAGATGGAGAAAGTGAGCAGACACGCAAATAGCGCATGACTGAAGCGGTCAGAGTAAAGATACGTTGTCTTTTAGTTCAGTGTTGTCTGTTTGTTCTAAATTTCAACCATCATTTCCATGCAACATTTTAATGGCACTGTAGCCTTGGGCCTGTGCTGTGTTTTTCTTGCAGCAGTGGGGCGCATGGGGCCTCGTCAAGTGAGGTTTAAGCTGCTGTGGACCCAAGCCAACCTGCCATGTGGTGTTTTAACTCTTTTGATAGTTATCACATATATTATGCTCTAGCTTTGCACAGTGGAGGCATGTGCTACTCATACAGCAGCCCAAGTCTTCAACTGAACGTAGAGTTTCATATTTTTTTACTACTAGAGTGACCGCAAAGAAACATTTGTAAATCTGTCTAGCATAACTTGAAGTGTTCTTATCATCCACTTCATATGCAATGACCTTTATTGGTTGGTGAGGAGATAACAATGGATGCCAACACAAAGAGCTTGGTTCTTATTGAAAGCAATGCTACTTTTTGGCTGCAGGTGTGTGAAATGTGCCCCTTTGATGAATCAACGCTCGGAAATATTTGCGACTCACTTGTTTCACTGCACTACAATGTCTTGTTTTATAGTCTAGTAAGCGTTAACGGTTCTGTAAAGGGCTAGAATGCTTTTCTAAAGCCTCCCCTAGTGGTGTCTATCTGCAAGTATTCCCCCTCCCTGTTGCACTGTTTGTATTAACTTTGGGCTACCTGTAAATCCGAAAACAGACAAAACATGCTGGCAAACGTGCACTGAGCTTTTTGTGGTCCACTCACCTCCTCCTGGAGCTGTGATGCTCGCATGGCTGCCCGGGGATGTGAGTGAATGCGCGATGGTGCACGGTGCTTTGCCCCCTTCGTTGTGCGAAGAGCCAGAGTCCGATTCCAGGGAGTGACAGGATGGAGGGTCTTGGGTCAGATGCTCAGCAGAGGGTGCGTAGTCGTACTTGGAGTATATTCTCCCGCTTGCCATCATGCTGGAACCGTGCAGTCCGTGTTCTGGCAGTGTGTCATCTCGTGCCCTCTCATCACGTTTGAGGTTGGCGCTGTCGGCGCCGTTTTCCCGGTTGCTACCTCCACCTCCAGCGCCGCTGTAAAAGCATTTGTTTTCGTCCTGCCGTGTGATCTCACATGCTCGGTTGAAGGCAGGGTTCAGGGACACGGGGCTGCTAAAGAAGGACTGACTATATCCGTTGCAAGGCTCCGACTGAGTCCAAGGCAGGGAGCAAACATTGTCCCTTCTTGGGTAAGGGAGGGAGGGTAGACCCGCCAGTTGTCCCCCAGACGCACGAAAGTTGGGAAGGTAAAACGTGTCTCCGGTGTGGATGTTCACCAAAGGTCCCACAAAGCTGCTATTTAGGAGGTTATGCTCGCCCATTTCGGCGGGCCCGAGCAAGAGCATCTAGTTTATAGCAATCTGACATTTAACGTAGTTAAGACGAGCGGCGCGCCCCATTGGCTGCGCTTGAGTCACGTGCGCCGATGGACTCGCGCTACAGAAGGTGCCACCCACCGGCTTCCATTTCTGACCAAACAAAACATTCACTTCTGTCTTACGGGTTTTATAAGCTGTTTAAATCCACTGTAAAGACTTAAAAGTAAAGCATGTGGTCAGCCAAAGGTACAATTTAAGGCACATAATACACAATGCCGTAGCGTGTAGATGTGTTCATTTAGCTTATATAAACCTGTGCGTAAAATCACAAGGCTGACTGATTGTTGTTTGCATTTCCAGTGTGAGCAAAACCCAAACGCCTTTTTCTCTTAGCTATGGAGTGAAGGACCTGGTTTTAGATGAACTCACAAATAAACTGAGTGTCATATAAAGCGGCGAGGCCTCCTTTTTACAGGCCTGTTTTAGGGATAGGCAGATGCCCAAAGCTACAATCATGTAATCCTGTAATACTGTCATACAGAAGAGGCCAGTGACTCTGTAAAAATAAAAGCACGTCAATGCGGCTTGTGTCTAACTATACTAGACTTTATTTCTGTTGATATCTCTCGCATCTAAAGGCAATCTTCAGCAGGTAAAATAAGCAACAAAGGGGAACCTGGTTATAAAAGACATCAGAACTCTTGCATCTGGATTTTACAAGTTACTGAATGGAGTGCAACAATATGCATTTGTCATAATTAATCAAAGAGTGCAACAATAGCAGGTTTGTGTCTGTGAGATTGCTTGACATGCAAAATCAAGGTGCTACGTCAAATGCGCTGGTTATTTGCCAAGTAGACATAAAATTCGTGTACGACTGAAATTCCATTTAATTGGAAAAACAATCCAATGCACCACGTTTAAAAAGTTGGATAGCTAAATACGGTGACATTCCAGTGGGTAGGATTGAAATATGCCTAAATACATTTCTGTGGTGGCTATTTTAACAAAGTAAACGAAAATGTGTTTTTCAGTTTTTGGTACAGTTTAAAAATGGCTTTTGTTCTTTATATTGTGTATAATTTTCATGATGAATGGGCCAAATCAAACTTCCAAAATGATTTGAAAAGAAGTTTGGTTTCATTAACTTATATTAAAAGTAAAATATTGCTTTTCCTTCTCCTGTAAAGTAATCGTTTTGGAGATACGAGGGTTTGATCAGCAGCAACGCACACACACACACACACACACACACACACACACCCACACACACACACACACACACACACACACACACACACATATATATATATATATATATATATATATATATATATATATACACACGAAGGCACTCAATCATTTTATCCCTGCGGTGCTGCGTCAGCATTTTGTGCTGGTTTCTTGGCTGCACTGAAATATTTTATTCATTCCTCTCCTTCACTTTCTCTTTCCTATCTAAAAAAGTGATGGAACTAGGCCATTTAATATGATCTCAACTCAAGTAGTATTACGAATCGTAGATTATGAAGGTCTCACAGGCTTAAAAAGTCTTCTTGTGGAGATGTTTAGTTGAAGATTATTCATGCTATGGCGTTATTATACCACCTGCATAAAAATGTTTAATGGCGCGCTTGAAAAGATTCATCTATCGCAAAGATTTTAGCTCCGATAGTGAATGTTACAGAAAAAAACATGCGCTGGGTATTTATCCGCACAAACATCTTCTTTTTCATCGCTTAAGAACTTGAGAAAAGGCTTAAAACGTTAACTTTAACACTGCTTAATAATTCCATATGTCAGCATGTTTTATTAAGTTCTTAATTACTTATTGGTGAAGACTGTCATAACACGTAACCTAATTTAATAGGTCAAGTAAAGTGTAAATGTAAACATTGTAGGTTTTCCTTGACTTCACACTGTAAAAAAGGAGTCAATGTTTTCATTTTAAAAAGTAATTAACTTTTGATTTCCTTAAACTTTGAATGATAATTCAACAGAATGTAAAACAAAGATTGTTGTTCTGTTATTTGTATTTCTATGTTTATGTATATGTATTTACAGTACTATGTGTATATATGTATGTATATATTATTCATAGATAGATGTATAATTGTTTATATATTATTTATATAGTTACGTATCTCATAGATACGTCATATTTGTGCCTGTTATTGCACATTTGCACTGTCCGTTTTGCACGATTGTTCTATTTGCACTACTGGTAGATGCTGAGTTTCGTTGCCTTGTACTTGTTACTGTTAGAAGTTCAATGAATCTTGTAGATTCTGATTGTGGTCAATGAGGTTCTTTTTAAACCTGAACCACAAAATTATATTTACGGTGCTTTTGGTTTCAAGCAGGACTGAGCCTTGATCTTTGCTATTTTGTGCCACAGCAGTCCATTTGACCAATAATGTATCCTAATTCACAAACAACTGGAATACAGTCAGAGCTGTGAAGGAACAAACACCGCAGCTCTTGAGAAAAGAAAAAAAGAACTGTGTAGGAATAGAGCACCACATTGACATGGTTAAATCTGCGGTCTTCCCAAAATGTAAACGAGTGGCCTTTGTCCAGCCAAACAAGCAAAGGAAGTTAAGAGGCGATATGTTGAAGAAGAAAGCGTGAATAGAGTGACGCTGGAATTTGTGAGTTATTCCGTGTAAAATATTGCTGAACAAAATGCATGTTATTTCTAGAAACACGAACCATTTATCAGGCGTTTCTTTATGAGTTTAGTAAATAACTTACAGGCCTCGCGTGTACATTCCCCGAAAGCACGCGGGAAAAAAAAAACATTCTGTACTGCATATGTCACCCACCAACATCCCGAAACCTTCGTCCGAGAAGCAATTAAGGTCTTCGAAAACGTTCCATATATACAACTGAGCTAAATGTAAGCAGGCTTTGCTGAGAATGTTTTGAAACTGTTGTGCTTTCCTATCGTTAGCTTTCAAGTGACCCCCCCCCTCTTTTTTTGTTTTTGAAGGATAGAAACGCTTCTCATTGGCGCGTCGTCAGTTCAAGGTCACTGTCTAGTGCACTGATGTCTGGGCGCATCCAAACGACCGTCTTGGAATCCCAGTCCAGACAGGAAAAACACAAAGGTTGCTACCGTCGTGAAAGGAGGATTTCAGTTTCCAGCGCAGGAAAATTAAAATACAACCACTAACCGAGAAATTTAAAATCAACAAAAATTCCAGCCTTTAAATCTGAATGGAAAAACATTAAAACGCAGCGGGAAGGGGGTCAATGAGCCAGTGATGTCTAATCTCTGGAATTCCAAACCTCTAATGCTGCTTTTCTCGTTTTTTGAGCTTGAAAGTTTACGGTAAAGAAAACTGAAGAAAACTTTCTTTAATTTTCAGAGTATAGTGGTTTTGAAATCTACATCGTTTACAGCGCGCTGCATGATTGTCGGTCTAAGTGCTAGTTTTTAATATTTATTGATTTTTGCTTATTTGTTTGTTCATCAACTTTAAAATAAAGTGTAATAAACTGCATGAGATACACGCTGTATATACAGTCGAACGCCAAAGTTTTGATCAAATTGCATGTTTTGCTTATTTTTCAATCGCGAGTATACGTCCTACACAGAGATCAAACCTAAATACTGCATTTTTCTCGAATTTTAGTGTACAATTTCTTTTTAGTTGCTGAGTTTAACATATTTGAATACAATTTGAATAACAATATGTTAGGTTTAGAAAAAAAGTGTGTATTAAATGTGCAAAGTTGTGTTCGCCGTAGACAATGTGTTAACTTGTTTACACTTAGAAAGGAGTCCTTTTGGCCAGGGGTGCCCAAACTTTTACATGGTGTATATAAATATGTTTTACATATTCAAGAGTTTTTAAGACGTTGTTGGATGTGGGCTTTACAAGTAATATCCAAGTAAATGCTAGTAAAAGAACTAATGCTGAACAAAATGTCTTTGCAGTGTATCCAAATGTTGTTACAAATAGACATTTTGGAATGAAATTACGTTAAAAACAGAAAATACGAAACAAAAGCCAGCCAGAAATTAACGGACAGACACAAAACATATCTACACGTACCAGGAGTAAAAAAACTGAAATTACATGTAAACCGTGTATGAAAAAATAAATAAACCAGCATTAAGACATAAGCCATGCACAATTGTTGGGTTTACTTTACTAATGTGTAAAAATTCATAATTCAAATCTAGTAACATTGTTTCTTGTATAGTCCTCAGATCAGTTCATTTGGATCAGTCCTGCAGACTAGTCTTTTGTCAAAACAGCTTCCCAGCATTCTTAGCGGTTTTGGTGGTTTCTGTTAATAAACTCTTGTTTTTATTATATACTTGTTGCAGAAGAGTGGATCAGTAAAAGCTGCAATCCATTAAGTATCGTTATTTTTGTTTGTTTTTGTTTTGGGGTTTTTTTGTGACCATAAGTTTTCATGATTTATTTTAAGGTGAATGCAACTAATTTAAGTGCACTGTGCATCTGAGTTAATGTAATATATCTACACAAGATCATATACAATCACATCTGCCAGGCATCCGCAGAGAGCAGGCCATGAGTAAATTAGGCCAATTGAATTGAATTGCATGGACGTACATTCTATGTAACGTTACTGGAATACATTCAAGTATTATGAATTACAAAAAATATACATTATATTTGTCATGAAATATATGAAATGCAACGAGATACTGAACAAACAACTGTTAAAACAGCCTTGTGCTTACATAACATATATAGAGAGACCTACTGTCAAAAAAACAATTGTACGTATTTGAAACAGAGATTTGAATATTTTAATGCAGGAAATTGTTGGAGTGGACACCCGGACTGAGTGAAATCAGGCATGCACACAATAGCAATATTAAACCTGCACTTGATCAAGTAGGCCTGCCTTAACTCCTATTCGCCACCAGGGGCTGTCATGCACCATGGTTTCAGATTTAAACGCCAATGCGAGGCTGGACAGGCCTGTATGAGTGCTATCATTCTCTCAGCTGTGGAGTTTTTTGTGGAGGCAAATAAACCTGCGATCTATTCCGCTTGAGGGAAGAGCAGAACAACCTCCATGTCTTCTCTCAAACTGGATAATCGCAGTTATCCAGCTGTTCGCAGCTGTTAAGGGACAGCATTACATGTTGCATAATTATTACAGCCATTAATGAGCCTTAGGTTTTTACGTTGAGTAAAACCTACAGGTTAAAACGTTGCTTTATATCAGCCTTAAACTCTTAAGGGCGAAGTGAAGCCGTTGAAAATAAGTGCAGGTCTTGAGTGAAGGCTTACCAGACCTCAGCTGAGAACACTGGAACGTGATATGCTTCCAGAATGTAACACTATTAAAGTTCTACATACACGCATTATTGTCGGTTGTAACTTTTGTCTGAGAAAACAAAAATCACATTTCAAGCACTTAAAATTAAGAGCTTAACAAAAAAGAAATTGGGTGTCGAGTAATCCTATACAATGTTGTATATTACGTCACAACGTATCACGTCATTTCTTCTAAAATTTCATATAACTCATCGGCTCAGTGAACCAACTAAGATGAAAGCGCTATCGCCGCAATTGAATTAACTGGATTCCATTTAACTCACCATAACAAGTCTATTTAATTCCAGTGAGATCAACTTATTCATTTTATAGTGCATAAAATATATTACATATGGAATTATAGAGCATAGTTTTCTCTTCAACGTTGCTTATTCTTGGCAACAGCTGTGTTGAGATCGTATAGTTTATTCGCGTGAGCACGATGTAGACATTAGAATGAAATAAATTCAGTGCATTGCTTTTTTTAGTGGCTTTACCTCCGTCTTTCTCGCCACCCACAGGCGAAGATTAGTTAAGCTGTTTGTAATTGGTTAAGCTATTGTTGTTTGATTGTTGGCTCATACATTTGGTCAATAGTGCAAGAGCTTTAGGCGGCATTTTGCTATTTTAATTACTTGCGCCAAAATGAGCAACAATAAGTCAACCCATATATCGCCTTCATATCCATGTGAAGGAAATGTACACAAAACACTTCCAAAGCACAATCGGAAACCAGTCAAATGCACTGCCTTATTAAGAACCTGCGTCACCTTTCTATTCAAAAGCAACCTGCTGCTATTTATTTATTTTGTTGTTGCTGTTGACGACGATGACGGCGATAACAAGTCGGTATTGCTTGGAAATCAGCATCACCATAACTTGAGCTGATTTTTCCAAAAGGGCTGCGGCGCAACTTGATAATAAGACTGACTAGAACATGTCTAACTGTGTTCGGATAAAACGATCTTCATACTGTAGAAAAATAGCCGCAAAATAAGCGGTTTATCATTCAGACCGCGGCTACAGAAACGACTGCGAGAAGTAGGCCTGCATGCTGAACTTCTAAATGTCATAATAGAGAAAAGCCTCCCAAACAAAGCAAACTGTGCAGTACAATCCCACTTTGAATTAAGCGCGGACTGAAGACTGTAGGAGCATATTGCGCAAAGTAATAGCTCTCCGAGAGTATATTATACATCAGTCTATAATCAATAGTCCACTACAGGCTGTAGAGAAGCAGCGCGAATTTTCAGCGTTTTAAGGTAAAATCACACAACTGTTGGACAGTGCGCTGTTCTATGGAGCATTGAGAAAGCTTACCAGCTCCGGGTGTGCCCTGTATCTTACAGATCTTCCTGATTCCATGTAGGCAGGTTCATTATTTGTCCTCCTCGGCGAACAGTAAATCACGACATGCCAGACAGAGACTTCACAGCTCCAACTTGTCCAAGTCAGCGTGATGCAGTCACTGCAGACGTCAGTGCTCTACCTGTAAAATACCGCACTCTGTAGACTCAGCCTGAGTGTGGTGTGGAATTAGTGGCTTTGCAAAGCAGTGAGAGCAGTTTGTAACCTACCTACTGTTTTAGCTCCGAAGCTGGGGAAAAAAATGGTGTATTAGGATCACTGTAATGATAAAATAACAAAACAAAGCACATATAAAAAGATTACATGGCATCTAAAATGATATCAACTTTTGTAAACATGTTATCATTGAACCTGAATTGTCCTGTCACAGTTTCTCGTCTGCTACCAACACCACCACTGCGCCATTAAAAGGGGAAGGAAGCCCACCCTTTCCTCAGCTTGCTGTGCTTGAGCGTTTTTGTGTCAAGGTCAAAGAGACTGCATAGTCATGGTCAAGGGTAGCCGCATAAAGACACAATGGATAGCCAGTCGTCTTGCTCAGACTGGGCGACTGGCATTGTAGCCTAGCAATAGAAAAGCGTGCTAAGTCAAGGTTTCGGAAACGACTGTGAGTCACATACTTCGCTCATGTCAAGATAAATTGTTTGGTTATTGACTACTTAATCAACTTTAGCATATAGACACTATTATTTATTGCTATGGTATGTTGCTGAGCAGCTACTAAACTGTTTTGCAGCGCAGCCTTATCATTAAGACATATGTATTCAAATAGTAGTGCTCAACTTCTTATTTGGTTCAGTATAATATAAAGAAATTAACATAAAATATAAAATGTGGCTTAATATTTGCACAGGTCATAATTTACGTTCTTTTTTGCGTCCAATGTGTTAAATGTGGCAAACAAACACTAATTGTGCAATAGCAAGTTTTCTCCGTAAAGAATATTAGAAAAAAAGCAAAAGTGTCGTTTAATCAGAGGAGCCAAGTAGGCCTAGAAGACAAGAATTGCATAAATAAAATAGGAGACAATGTAATCATCGTTTGCGTTTTTGTGGTTAGACAATATGACAAAACTGTTCCAAGTTCTTCAGGACCTTTTTCTGAAATACAGCATCGTAATATGTTTTGGTCTGTAAAAAGTTAAGCTTTGATTGTTCAGGGAAACAGAAGTTTGTCTCACTTAGTCGACAGTTCTATTTTAACGCTTTAGCACCGAAACCTTAATGATACTATTATTCATATATGTTATATATTGAAATGTAGCAAATGTAGAAATGGTGTTTTAGATGTTGTAGCCCAGGCCTGCTTAACTGCATCAAATCTCAATATACCTTCATTTACATTAACAGACAAATCAGTGCGTCAGTTCGGGATATGTGAATCAGATGTACTGTTATGTGCAAAAGTTCGAGCACAGGCTTTTCTGAGCATATCCTCTACAGGGAACAAAACTTTTTAACATATTGGGGAAAATAAAACATAAAACTATAAAGTGTGACATAACCTTTGCAGAGTTTTATGGGTTTTTTTCTGTTTCAGCAAATAAACAAAAATTGTACATTGAATTGTGGAGAAGTGTCTTCTCTGTAGAGGTGGTCTTCACTTATTTACACCCAGAAAATCCACAAAACATGTAATTTGATCGGCGTGTTCAGATTTTTGCACGCGACTGTAGCGCTTTTGTTAACACGAAAGATGGAAGAAGCATATCATGTGTCAGGGATAACGTGTGTATGTTTACAGTAAAGTTTTAGTGTGAAAGCGGCGCACAGGAAAGGAGGACAAGCTCGATAAACATTACAAGCTTAATTCATCTCTGCGTAAAATTGTAAGTTCAAAAATATGAATGTTGAACATATTTAAACCACTATA
This sequence comes from Pygocentrus nattereri, assembly GCF_015220715.1. Taxonomy (NCBI): domain Eukaryota; kingdom Metazoa; phylum Chordata; class Actinopteri; order Characiformes; family Serrasalmidae; genus Pygocentrus; species Pygocentrus nattereri. The sequence goes on from NC_051231.1 coordinate 13,955,109, forward strand.
AACTTGAGAACTATACTAGTTACACTAGTTTATGTATTGTTATTGTTAAAGATGGGTAATTTTTTTTCACACAAACAATATTGCCTTGTTGAATAATTAAAATAAGCCGATGTGATTTAATCGATTCTAAATGTTTAGCAAAGTTTCGTATAACATGTATACCATAGTCCGATTTGATGAAAAATATGCACATCATATTTTTCCCCCATTTCTTTTCACAATTGATGGACAAAGTATTTTAAAGATTAGTATTAAAACATATACAGTACTGTGCACCTACGCACGATCTCAGCAAAAGTTTGCTTTTGCTTGTAAAACATCATGTCAATAGAATACATACAAATAAAAATAATTACAGGGGGAATATATATATATTATATATATATATTATATTAATATAATATAATAATATAATTAATATATTATATTATATATAATGTTTTATATCTTATGAGCTAGTTTGAAAAACGAAGTTTGGTTCCAGGTTTCTCCTCCAGCATCTAAGTTCCACCAGCAGCACCCGATTTAACATGATGGAGTAAAGCAGGTGTTGGATAATAAATAATATCTAGCTTTTGCGCAGTACGGTATATTCTACAAAATGTTTTATTTCGCAATTGTGTGCCATTGCCGCAACCTTAACAGCCACTGAGGTTTTTCTTTTCGCTTCTGCCTCAAACTATTTTGCTTTTGGTTCACTTCTGTACAGTTTGAAAAGAAGACATTCAACCGTTAAAAGTAACACATACCTATTTCTTCGAATTGAAAAAAAACAAACAAAAATGATCATGAGCAACAGATTTGTGGACACATTGCAGTAATGCAGCCTCTAGGCTTAAAAAAAGAAAAGAAAGAAAAACGTTTTTTACTCCAGTTGATCCAAATAAGACGAATCTTGTTTACCTGTATAATGATTATGACAGATTTATGCACTGAATATATTCGGGACAAACATGTAGAATAAATCAACTTTATAAAATGAAAACCTGCTTGTAAAAACAGTGTATATATATACATACATACATACCTACATACATACATACATACATATGAAACGACACAAACACGCGCTACACAGATCCAGGCAGGGGGAAAAAACGTGCATTAATAAGTAATACTCTTTAATATCCACAATGCAATAACAAACATTCCAGTTTCACGACAGAGAAACATCCTTCACTGGGAGAACGTGAACGAGAGAACCATAAACTATAAGCAATATACAACTCCTTTCGCGCCACAGTCTTAATTAAATAACAATGCATGATACTGTACAATTTCACAATAGCAGCCTTGCTCACGCGCTCCGGGTCAGATACAGATACAGGACGGACTGTCTTTGAAACGTGAGCTTCACGCACACTGCTGTATTTCTCAGCTCAGAGTTGGCACACTGCTTCCCTCAAAGAAATCCGTTAGGATGCATTTGATCTGTTTCCCACTGATGCTTCTTGCTAACAGATGTCTTAAAGGGGAATTCCACCAATGATATGTTTAAAATTGTGTATTTAATTGGTTAAGATGCAAACAGAGCCATTCCCAGTGGTTTGGTGTGAAAGGCTCCGTTCTAGAGAAATTTACTTACAGTCTGAATGGTTCAGAGTGGTGGTGACAGGAACCAGACGTCGACCTCTAAAAGCTCCCTCGCAAAAAGTTACTGCATGAAATGGTCATGAATACGCTGTCTGTGTCTGATGTCAAAATGGGTGGAGGGATACCTGCAGGGCGGTGAGAGGCAAAATAGTGGCCAAACATTCATCAACATTACAGGTAAATTCAGAAGAAATGTACAGGTTCACTGGTGATTTGGATAGTAAATAAAATGTCTATATTTGTACCTCTTGTTCCTTTCACCACCACTGTAAAGAAATTTCACACCAAACCACTCAATCACTCTGCAAGAATGAAATTATGCAGATATAGTTGTCATTTGCAATAGACTACAATTGAATTTTCATTTTTACACACCGGGTTTTATTTACCAGATTCCTTTGAGGTGGTCAGTACAACTGGGGGCTAGGTACGCCAGGCTTGACAGATCAAATATAAATATTTTACCAAAACCTTTTCATTCGTTTGGTACGTTGAATATGAACAGGAATCAGGTGGCATGCATGTGGTTGCTGGTCTTCGATTTGCAAACGAACTTCTTTTCCTTTACGCGTCGGTTCTGGAACCAGATTGTAACCTGGCGCTCGGTGAGGTTGGTCGCAGTGGAGATGCGGCGTCTCTTGTCTTTGGTGATGAACTTGCTGGAGGCGTACTCCTTCTCAAGTTCTTTCAACTGGATCTTGGTGTAAGGCACCCTCTTCTTGCGGCCACGACGGTAACTGCTGACTTCGGGCTGCAGTGGCACCACGTCTGCAGGGAGGGTTAAGTAAGGACAAAAGAGAAAATGAAGCATGCGTATCATGTTTGGCGGATATTTGAGGGAAGTTCGAGTTTTACATTTGTCTTAAGAATGTCAGCCTGGTTTCTGTGATCAATATAAACTCCTATGAGGCATATTATCTAAGAGAGTGAACAGAAACGATCACATAGAGTCTTATGCAAAAGTTCAAAGTGGAACATTTTTCACACAAATGCAAATTTTAGTGTACAATTAGTTTAACACATTACATATAATGTGCCATAACTTTTGCAGGCCAGAGTTTATGTTACATATATTGATTTTTTCACCACTGTGTCAAATAAATAGTAATCGCTCGCTAAAATGTGCAGTAGTGAAGAAATTCAATGAAACATGCCATTTGACGAGGGGTGGCAAAACTTGCACATGACTGTAGATCAAGTTCAAATAGTATAATCACATCCAGAGAAACCAGCACGTGAAAGCTAAGACGTGGAAGTGTAAGTACGGTTTACGTGGGTCATTTCTGAAGCGTTATTTTTTATCATTGTTTTAAAAGTGTTTTCTAAAATAAAATGCGCAAAATCCTAGCACACATGATGACGCAAATAGCGCCACACATGTCCAAGCATCCAAAAATGGCTCATTTGTTGGAAGTTTACTTATGGGAAAAAGTGTCTTACATGCAGCTGTAGGTCTATCATAGCGCTTGCGGATGTGATTAAAAACTGAAATTGAAATTGATGAGGTGGTTGGACCGGCGCACTGAACTGGCGCACTTTCACTAACGGGCTGTGCAATGAAGAAATGAATGCAGCTGCCAACGATCAACGGGTAAAGTAAAACTGTTAGTAAAACAGCCCAAAAATGCACTGCGCTGCCACCGCAAACTAGGCCTGCCGCAATTGTTTCTGGTGCTAAAAGTAAGCAAGTGCGTATATTGCAGGCGTGCTATCTCATTGACTTTCTCATTGTCTCATTTGGCCTGACATCCTGAATGAAGGCTGATTAAGATTACAAGAACATTAGAACAACTTGCAGGTTCCCTCATTTTTATTGTAGGTGCTAATTTGAGCAAAAATGGGGTTGGTATCTCTGAGTAGGTTGTTTTATTTTGCGCAGATTGCGATCATGGAAGAGGATCATTAACGTCCGTGCGATTTTGCTGGTCACTTCTAATAAATGCTAGATTTCTCATTTGTGTACTGTAGAGCAGTGCAGACGTTCTCCTCTTGTACACCTATTATGTAATTAACATAATCTATTTCAATTTCTTTAGGGAAGTACTCGTGGACGAAGACTAAAGATTAACTGACAGTGTTTATAGGGTCATGTAGAAGAGTTAATAGACAGTATTACAGAAGACAATAGAGAGACAAACTGTAGCCTATTAAAAATGACGACTGACCGCAGGGAACGTGCCATTTGGAAACGTTCCAGGATTTTTTTTGGATGTCCACTAAGAGCAGAGGCCAGGCTATCAGTGTGAGATAATAGTAGACACCTCGTTTTACTCTGAGGCTTTTAGTGTTCGCCTTGTGAATGTAGTGCTAGCTAAGAGTTAGAACCGAAAAGTTTTTGATTTTGTGAATTTTTAGTTTAGAATTTCCGTTTAGAGGGTGCGCAATGTGTTTATCTCATCAAATCAGCCTTAATAACATCTTCAGAATTTGAGGCCTGTAAACAAACACTTAGGCCTAGGTACGCCTGCATTATATTCCCCCCTCCCCCACACACACCCACACACACACACACACACACACACACACACGTACAAACACACACACATGCAAAACATTCATAGACAAAATTAAACAGATATTCATATTCCTACTACACTCATACTATTACTATTGTAAATACTATTGTAATTACCATTATTGCTATTTAAATGAACACTGCTACCACTGACAATAAGCAACAACAAACAACAACATCATTAATGATGATAATAATAATAATAATAATAATAATACATTCAAATATCCATAAAAGACTAAACTGTCTTTCTACAAAAAATAGGATTTTGCGCCATGTCGCAATTCAACTGATTAAACTTAAACCTCTGTGCGTGCTGTGCAAACATTTCCTCAAGCTTAACCCAAAACACTTTACAAGCGTAAAGAATGTAACCCAAGGATAAAGAATATATAAGACCACAAATATTCTGACGCTAACCAGGCCATCTGCTCATAATCGCAGCTCGTAAGCTGCTCGTTATCCCAGCATTGATCGCACAGTGATGTTTACATCAAGACTGAGTGTTTCATTCTGGCGTGCTGTGAAATAGTGAATCAGCGCAAAATGAATGTTGAGCCTAGACTTAACCGCATTTTCAACCTCGATGCTGGCATTTGCAGCGCATTAATCTGCGGCCCATAACAATTAAGACAGTACTATATGCTTCCTACACTCTTAAAAAATATGGTTCTTCAGAGGTTCTTTAGTAAAGAAAATGATTCATCATAGAACCATGAACACTCAAAGAACCATTTGCATCCTTAGTCCTTTACATGGTGACATGGTTCTTCAGGCTGATGGAGATTGTGTTGTATGCGGTTCTGTATAGCACCAAAAGGGTTCTGTTGTTGTTACGATGTCAAGTTTGTGCCAATAGAAACCCCCTGTTTGGTACAATATAGAACCGTTTTGAAAACCTTCTACATATCACTATATCTATCAATCTGAAGCAACAATTCATCATGCACAGAACCCTGCAAATGTTTGTTTGGGTGTTTATCGATCTATATATAGCCAGTGTCTTTATTAAAGAACCATCTTTTTTAACAGTCTAGGTCAATGTGTTTTTCCCTGCCCTGTATACCTGGAAAAGGAGACTTCCAAAGGTGGCTGGACTGAGATTGCTCCTTGGAACAATATACTTGGCCGTCCCAGCCGTTCGACAGTGCCCAGTGATTGTAGCCGTCCATTGGTATTAAAGTCTCGTGCCGCGGCTCTGGGTGCGCGCTGATTCCCGGCATCACCGACATGTCCAGATAGCCCGGGACAGTTTGGTAAGAGCTGGCGAAACTGGGGTAAAAAGCAAACTCTTTGGCCCGGCTGGAAAGCTCCTCGGTGGGCAGAGGTCCGCTGGGCTCCGTGTACTTCTCGGCAGGATGGTACGAGCACGGCTTCTGCTGCACGTTCACGCCGTGCGAATGCGACAGACGGCATCCGTAGTAGGGGCTCCCAAAAGGATAAGCGCAACCCAACGACGCGCCCGAGGACGTCTGTGGTGCCGGGCATTGCCTGCTGCCGGAGTCCTGCGTGGGTATGTCCGGGTAAACCGAGCCCTGGTGACTCAATATGCTTCCAGAGTGGCGCCCCAGCGACGGGTGCGAGATCAGTTCCCTGCAGTGAGTGGCAGGACAATTGCCGCTCAGTCCCTCCATGGCCTGGTTTTTATGTGGATTGTTTTCATTCGGGCTTTTTTCGTACACGTACATCAAGGTGTCCGCCCAGCGTGGATGCAGGACCAGCGAAGTCGTCATATCACGCGCTGTCGATGCCTTTTTAAAAGTCGACTAGTCCAAGAGGGGCACCTCACTTCCAAGCTCATTTTTTTTCTTTCTCCTGTGCGCATGCGTATCCACACCAAGCCTCCAGTGTCCAGTTCATTATTAAGACCAGGGCTTTTGCTGACACGTGACGCTATCGAAAACCACGGAGAGTGAGGGGGTTGGAGGGACTTGGGGCGGGCGACTGGACGGGACATGTAATCCCTTTAAGTGGCCAGAACCTCAAGACGTGCATTGGCATTTTAAAATGCGGCGCACGCTGTCATTGGCTGGGACAACAGACGTGCCTGTCTTTAAAGGGGAGGACAAAACATCTTACAGAAGTGGTCGAAAAGAAATTCTGTACCATATCTGGGCAAAATAACAATGAATGGCCCAAATCGCAAGTTCAATATCTGGATCATCATCTTTGGAAAAGATAAATGGGGTCTGTGTAAGATGCATGGAATATACAAATATTTAAGCGCTGTATTTTGTCAAAAGAAAATAAACATACATGGACAAAGTAAATGCAATAACACTCCGGCATGGATGAGAATAATGGTAGCGATGATAGATAGATATGAAAACCTTTTTTTCATATTATAAAAGTAACTGGTCGTATAAACTATTTCAATTAAGCCAAATATTTGCACTCAAACAGAGTAAAGTCAGTTTGCGAGGACTTTGTTACTTCAACATAAAATTCTCGAAACATTTCAGTGCATTTTATTTCTCTTTCACTAGAATTGAGTTTTTTTTTGGCTCAACATGGACAGTTTTTATCCACGGGATTCCACTCTGTCCATTTTACATTGAAATTATTAAAAAAAAAAACAGACACAATTCACGTGTTCAATAGCAACACATTTTCATTTTCAATAGTTACATTTACCTGAAATCTCTAATTATATACACGGTTAGAAATAAAGGTACCATGGAGGTACATGATTCGTTCATCAAGATACAAACAGTGTAAATGTTCCCTCAAAGGTACAGCAGTGGTTTTAAGGTCCAATTGTGTACCTTATATATTTCCCAATGGAAAAGTAGATATTTGTATCTTTTTATAAACTAATTTTTTGAAACAGATCCATTGGATAAAACGCCTGGAGGTGAGACAGGGGGTGTGGAGCCAATGCGTCTTAGAAAATATCATTTCAGTGGATTATGGTACAGTTATGTTCCCTGCATAAAGGTACTGAGATGTACCCCTGAGGGTACCACCCCAGTGACAAGAAGGGTACTGCCCCCAGTGACAGTGTCGCACCTTTTTTCTGAGAGTCTAGTGTAAAATGAAATTTACTCTATGTAAGTAAATGCAGAGAGAGAGAGAGCGAGAGAGAGAGAGAGACAGAGAGAGACAGAGAGAAAGAGAAAGAGAGAGAGAGAGAGAGAGGGAGAGAGAGAGACACAGAGAGAGAGAGAGAGACAGAGAGAGACAGAGAGAGACAGAGAGAAAGAGAAAGAGAGAGAGTGAGAGAGAGAGAGAGAGGGAGAGAGAGAGACACAGAGAGAGAGAGAGAGACAGAGAGAGACAGAGAGAGACAGAGAGAAAGAGAAAGAGAGAGAGAGAGAGAGAGAGACTCTTTTTACTCTGGGTTTTGTTGCATTGTCTGCACGTCAAAAAGAACAAACATAATTCCAAAATCTTTTGAGTAAATGGAATTCGTGCGTCTGCAGAGAAGAACAAAACTAGGCCAATAGGCAAATAGCTCACAAATACTGACCATTCAAAGGCCAGCTGTCAGGAAGTCCAAGGTCAAGGTGGAAACTCAGACAAACAGGGTCGTAATCAGTCTAGACAGACAAGAACGGACTTCTCACTCGCGCAGTTGAGTTTACGCGAAAACTTGGTGCGAACACACCAGATTTCAGGGACACCTCCGGCGGCCCGACCGAGAGAAACCTTAAGACGGAGTTTTAAACGGCCATCCAAGTATGTCTAAAGAGTAACTACACTATCCTGAATCTACAAAATCCTGAACGAATAGATAGATTTGTCAGTTTGTCAAATTGTGCAATGTAGAAAAAAACAGACGCTTAAAATTGTACATCACTGGAAACAGAGTGCTCTTAAAAAGCTCTGTTGGGTTCTGATCATTACTTAAAACTGATTTTAACCCAGCAGAGCTCAAGGCCTTGAAACAGCACTGTTGCTGAATCAGTTCAGAGCATCAGTTTGTAGAATTTATGTCACTGACCATCTAAACCATTTCCATGAAAACATTGCTTTTTATTATTATCAGGATTGTTTATTTATTTGTCAGTGTCCATTAATAAAAGGCATCAACAGAACTGTAAATAAGCCAGAGGTCAGATGTTATAAGGCACCATAAAATAACTTATATTAAAAATGACAAAACTTACATTCATTATCAAATATGAACAAACGTCCGTACAATGCACAGCAAATACAAATATTAGAATCTGAATTAGGCACAAATATCAAGTGATAATCATTCGTGAATCGATTTATCTCATTCAACCATTACAGACGTTAATGTAAAATGTAAAAATAAACTTTATTCATATCCAAATTCTAATTCTGAAACCTAAAGCACGAAAGAATCGTTTTACAATGTCAACTAACAGATTAAAGCAGAGGGATTAAAAAAAAAACTCAGCACGTAAATGAACAAGATACTTCATTCTTTATTTACTTTAGTGGCAGAAATGTAGAATAAAAGTCTGCGAGGGTTTTCTACTCAAATAGACTAAAGAAATCTAAAGAAAGATAAACAGGTCACAGCGCTGGATAATCTTCCAGAACCGTCTGAAAACCATCCACACGGTGCTGCGGGCTTAAAGCGTGTCATGTTAAATCAGGAAACGGACGATTCTCTGAACATCTCAGAGCACCAGGCTTGTGTTAATGGTCTCATATTGCTAAAACATGATCAGCCTAACTGAACTTTTTGAAAGTGGGCTCAATGGAAACGTAGAGCTCACAAATAGCAAATATCCATTCAGGTACTTCTCAGTGGTTTAGATACGGTGTGGGGGTATGATACAGTTAAGGTAACCACGTGGACATGTAACATTGTTAGGCTCCCCTGTATTTCCATTTCCTGAACGATGCAATATTTGCAGAATTATATAAATTTTGTCGAGAAGCATAAACAGCATATATTATAGTATTACGTCTTTAATGCATATATGTATGCATTTTTTATATATGTATGCATTTTTTATATATATATGCATTTTTTGTTTGTTATTTTTACATTTCATAATGATGTGCATCTTTCAACATTACTGGCTACTGTCTGTAGCCACGTGACTAATAGTTCAGAGTCAGTAAAGATGAGTCCGGTGCTGACCTGTACTGGAGTTTTCTAAGACATTAGACATCAAATAGTCTTGGTGTTTTTTCTGGTCTAACATATCTGATCCAACAACCAGCTCATTAATAAGTCCTTCCTGATTGGAAGTTGGGGGTGCTAACGCAGGAAAAGCCAAGATTTTGAAGGACGGGATGAACCACTGCGGTTACTATTCCCTTTTCTCGTAGTCCAAAGCATAAACAAGGGAAACAATACATCAGGACTTTAAATAGTATGTAGACAGTCATAGGACGAAACAATCGAGGTTAAAAAAGAGTTAAAATGAGTCCAGAATTCTTTGTTATTTTGAATTTAGAATAGTTGATATTTTATAAGAAACGAAAAAGAAAACACCGTAGACAAGCCTAAACGTTGCTCAAAGTACATCAGTGAAACGATTTTACAACGAAGTCGTTGATTAATAATGCACCAAACCGTGATATTATCTGTATATTTCAAATGTTTCATCTTTTATTTTGGCGCGCTAGTTCAGCGCATAGAAACATATTATTGAATAATTTGTTCAGCCTTTTTCATTTGACAAATTGTTTCTGCTGATACGGTTTCTGTTTTGGTACAATTCTAAAATTGCCAAGCATTCGCGTAATAACTTACAAAGCAGGTAAGATACATGCTAAACAAAACAGCCTGGCCGTCATAAAGAACTGGCCCACTTCCCGCCCATCACAATAAGACCCGCAGACCTCTGTCGTCTACAGACGTCCAAGTTCAAGTTAAAAGGCTCTTTGTCCAGACAGCAGTCCCCAGATCTTTCCAATTAGTCCCTTCATACAGGCTGGTCATTTGAAATGAGGCGTCTGTCCAGGGTGCCAAAGAAATGCATTTATAGATATAGAAAAATTTCAAATTTTCAAAGTAGTGAAAATGAATAATCTGTCATTGCGGCTCTGATTATTAGTAACCGGGACATGAATGGATGGTCTGTAATATATAGAATGACATGTTTTCCTTCAACGCAGTGGTCTCAAAAATAATATAAGCAACAAATAAAAATGTATACATAGAATATATATATATATATATATATATATATATATATATATATATATAAAACATATGTAACATTGTGCAAAAGCACATCGTTTAAAACCCTTTATTTTGGCAATAAGTGCGTTTGTGCTCGCAAAACCGCCCTATATGAAAAAGATTACATGCAAATAAACACTATTAACAAGAATTTCTTATTTTCAAAAAAGTACTTGATGTCCTATGAGCTATTTGGATGAATTTTATTACGTTCCATCAGCAGCACCTGATCATAACATATATTATTAAGTGTTGATTAAACACGTGTTGATTAGATAACCCAGGTGTTGAATCATTACCTCAAATAATACCGGACATCTTTGAAGAGAGATTAGGAAAGGGTTAACCAAGCACAACTACCTACACTAAATCATTACTTACAGTATTAATATTATTTATTATTTTTTTGTGTTTTTTTTAACAAATAAACGCTCATCACAAAGAAAATACCTTTAATTCTATATTTTTTCAGGTGCCTAAAGTTTTTGCACGGTCCTGCATGCTCCACTGGAAGGTTCTTTAAGAAACCGTTATTTTAAATGAAATGTGTGACGGTGAAGGGTCTTCATGTTTAAAGAATGCAAGAGTTCTGTAAAGTTTTCCTCAGGACTGTAAGTCCGAGCTTCGAACCATTCACGGACGTTGTTTTCTGTGAACCGCAAATTGTGCTGGTTTTAATGTTGTTTTATTACTCAGAGTATGAAGTTCTTTCGAGATCTTCTGACCTTCTACGTGAAGAATGGAGTAAGAGATGGGGTGATCAAACAACGCATTTATTTTACATTGTAAGGGGCCGCAGTCAGTCTCGAGCACAGACCTAACCTGAAACAATAGGTTCGAGACTGATATTGTTACAACTCATATCGTGGTTAAGATGAAATAAAACGTCTCCTCAGGGCTTTGTTTGGGCTTCTGCTAATCCAGGTTTGTGGGAGGAAATAGGTTTTATAAAACACTGTATACTCTGTATGAGTTTCCCCGCACCACACTTAGCCTGCAGTAGGAGCTTGTTAAACTTTTAAAAGAAGGCTTATGGCTATTTTTTAGGAGTCGCTTCGGGAAGGGAATTAGAAGTTAACGTCAGACTAGTAGCTGGAAAGGAGCAACACGTTTAATCCAAGTGGGCCAAAATGAAGCGATCTCTAACTTTTCAGAACACACCAAGTTCTCAGCATGAAAGGAGAAACATGAGTGTGAGTGAATACACATTTTAACTACTCTCTGTTCTAATGAATGTATTTGTGTACAGTATAAGACGAATGTTGCGGCTCAGTGTTTTCTGTTCCTGGAGAGACACTTTTTTGGTGTTTTGACATCTCATGAGCCAACCAACAAAGACTTGGTGGTATTAAAACATGAAAAGCACTAATTCTCGCAGTGCAAGACCCACCGAAGCAGGTTGAAACAGGAGGGGGCTTCTATTCGCTAAACTGTGTAAAACATTCTTTAGTAGGAAAAAATGTTGTTTTTATATAAAACCGTTTACCATCCAAAGAGATTCTTCAAAGGACTACACACAACATCATAGACGATTTCTATTTAACCACGCAAAGAATCACTTTTTTGTTTGTTTATTTGTTTAGTTTATATATGAGCACAAGAAATGCCAATGAAGAGCATGGTGCCAAATATCGTTACATGTATGGCGACAAGCTACTCTGAACATTTGAATTTTACACGTGATTCAAACGTTCATGCATTCAAGTGGTTCCTTGGGTGTTCCCAGATCTATCTAGAATCGTCTTTACCACAGAAGCCTTGAAGAACCATTGATCGTATTGTAGCAGCGAAATTAAACACATTTGATTTAAAAATGCAAAACAAATGGATAAATTGTGCGAAATCAAAAATTCCGCCTTCATACGATTTCAGCTCTAATTTGTGCTCAGCATATTAGCTCCACAAGCGTATATATGGGAAAATATATCACCTGAATACAGTTGTAATCAGATCAGGACTCAATCAGACGCTAATCCTATTTTTAGAAAAGTGCGGTCATTAGAAGTTTTGAATTCTAAACTGAACTTTAATGTTGCTGTTGTATGAACATGTAGTACTCTGCAAAAGTTTAAAAAAAATTAATAAGCATAAATACTGCGAAAAGTAAAAGGAATTTCTTATTTTCCAAAAAGTATTTGATTTGCTGGCTTCACGTGGATTTACTAAAATCTATCAGCAGCGCCTGATTTAGTACAATGGAGTATTGATTAGATGAAGCCGGTATTGGCTGGTAACTTCTAGTAATTCTGGGCAGAAAATGGTTAAACAGAAACACGGACACACATAGCATCACAGCTTGTTGTATTAATAGAAAATGCGTTTATTATATTTCTTTAAGTTCAATTCTTTCAGGTGCCAAAACATTTGCACAATCCTTTATTTCTGATTGAGGGAGCTCTAAAGCTTTCTGTCCGACGTCCTGATGCCCATATTCAAATTAGAAGTTATATGAGATCAAAGTTCAAGTTCAAGATTGTTTTGCTCAGCGACAGAGCGCATGCGCGCGAAGCATTTGTGAACGAAAGGCAAGCAGGCACGAGCTAACCAAGCAAAAGATACATATATTTACAACATACAACATTTGAATTAAGCTGTTTTGTTTGCAACAATTGTTAAATGCAGTTCTATCTATCTATCTATCTATCTATCTATCTATCTATCTATCTATCTATCTATCTATCTATCTATCTATCTATCTATCTATCTATCTATCTAGCCATTATCCAAACATTTCAGCACAAAGGCTATGCATTTAAAATCAGTGATTTTAAAAAAGTGTACTGTAAAAATCCTCGAAGATGACATGAATATTCAAAACTTATTGTTATTCGAAAAATAATTTCAGATTTTCTACATTTAATAACGAGCGTGGCTACGCAAAAAAATACAAAATATATTTACACCTGTACGTATGTGTTGTGTTTTTCTCTTGCCTATATTTGGATTCAAACATTAAATATTGTCTATTTAAAGGATGTCAAGTCAGTCTTAAAGCATTTGGAAAATTCATACCAGCATAATTGATCATTATAAACGCGGGAAAGTATTCTGTGCATGTGAAAGTGAATAACCTCGTGGTTGAATTTCTTCACAGTCAATTTGGCTTCGCTCATTTTAGTGTTTATGAAACTAACTCAGCTGCACAGTTTTTAAATGCATTGTCCAGTTCTCGTTTAAAACATTATCCATCTACACTTGAAAGTAAAATTGGCATTTAATATACATTTTGACTCGACTAAAAACTATTTGAATTTATTTCCTTCCATGATTGTATGGATTTTTGAGTTTCTTACTCATGCAAAAAATGCGATACTTAAAATAAAATAATACAAGAAAAGCAATGAACAACATGCTACACTGTCAGAAATAAATACTGTAATAAACAAATACTTTTCAGGTGTCATTTATGTTCATCTAGGTACAAACAATGTAAAAGTACCCTCGAAGCCTCCAAGTGTGCCCCTTGAGTAAGATTTTAGAAGGAAAAAGTTTGTAACTATTTGTAACTATTTGTAACTTTTCATAATCTAATGTTTAAACAAGAAAACATAGGAGGACAAGATAAGGTGACTGAAGTCAGTACCACTTAGAAACTATAACTGCAATGGATTATGGCACAATTATGTTCCTCAGTTACAGTTCAGTTCAGTTCTTTTTTTCTGAGAGTGTATATTAAGCCAGGTAGTTAAAAAAGAAATACAACATTTAAAAAATGTCTGTATAAATAAATTGTAGAGATTGAGAGTGGTTCAGAGCAGTTTGGTGTGAAATGGTTCAAATATCTTTACAGTGGTGGTGATAAGAACCAGGGGTCACCATGACAACAACACAAATATAGGCATTTTATTTACTATTCAAAACCAGCAATGAACCCATACGTGTCTTCTGAGTTTTACATGGAGCACTACTGATGGTAAAATAGTGGATTCTTTTTATTTTTTAATTTTTATCATTATTATATTTTTGGGTTTTTTTTTTTGCTTCGCATGTTTTAGACAGAAATCTTCTCAAAAGTATTGTAAAACAGTGTCTGGGTGTATTCATAACTATGTCATATAACAGCTTTCTGTGGGGGAGCTTTTAGAGGTGGTCGTCTGGTTCCTATCACGACCTCTGTTAACAATTCTGACTAGGCAGGTTTTTCATCGAATCACTCTGAAAAAAAAATATTTAAGCTGTAGCCATTAATTCTGAATAAATGTTGGTCTATGTCTTCTGTTCTTACAGCCGAGCCTGTTTTAGTGTCTCTCGCTTTAGGTTTGAGAGACGTCTGAGAGCTCTGCTCAGTCAACGCCGCAACTTTCACTGAAAGCATTTTAAAACGGAGATAAATTGAAACCCAAACAGCATCCTGTCATGAGTGGTTTATGAGGAAGGGAAACCGCGCAATAACATAGAACTGCTACAGACCCCAGCGGCGAGAGAACCCGGAGAACCGTGACGCACATCCGCCAGTTTACACATTCCCTGACTGAATGTTAATTTAAAGTTTTCTTGGCCGCTGTCCACGACACCGCTCTCCACTTTAGACTCGAACATACGCATAAATGTGGCGTCATAACAGCAAACTTTCTCGTTCAGACCGGATTGGTGTGAAATGCTCCGTTCTAGAGAATCTTACCGAGTGAAAAGTTTTCACAGTGGTGGTGACAGGAACCAGACTTTTAATGTATAAGTACGTGCAGTAGATTAAAATAATTTGATGTTAATCTGCTGGAAACCAAAGCTGCCGTTTATACACACACACACACACACACACACACACACATATATATATATATATATATATATATATATATATATATATACTACTGTCTTAGGACTGAACGATTAATTATCTATATCCTTGCTGCAGTTTTAATTGTACCCTATATTGTCAAATCTGATTTTCTTAAGCTTAGAGAAGCATAGAGATTGTGATCTGCCAGTGAATAAATTACGTCTGAAGATTCACTAAAATCAAACTAAAATTTTGCTTTGCATTGATTCATTCAAATAATGAATTTAAGTTGAACAAACATCCACATGAAGTATTTTTTAGTTCTTTAGCTTGAACTAAAACCATTTTTTACAGCATAAAGCATTGTTTACATGGCAATAATTGTGCTTTTGCTTGTAAAATTACCATATGTTATAACAATTAGTGCTAATAAGTAGAAATACAATACAAGAAAGGTTTGGAAAGAGTATGCAAAAGCATTAACATACAGTACAACTCATGATGTTACATATTCATTTGTAACATTTGTGTATTGTATAATAAGCATTTATCTGAGCAATTAAATGCTTATTTATCAGATAAATAGCATGAGATGCTTTCTTCACAGTTAAACAGCTATCAGTAAACGTTAGAGGGAAAACATGGGCAGTGATCACAAATGCTGGTGGCTTGATTTGTTCATGTTTATGAGAGCATTCATGATCAGGAATCATGACACTCACAGTAACTGAATGCTGATTTCCTAACCATAACATTCATCAGCCCTTCCCTGACAAAACGGGAGAAGAATTTAACACCTCCAGCAGTGCTCGGATTTCTTACATCACTGTGAATTATCAGTACACATCAACTTATTTCATGCTCTCTCTCTCTCTCTCTCTCTCTCTCTCTCTCTCTCCCTCTCTCTGATCCATCTGTTTCAGCTGAGAAAGCTGTCTTCATGATTGCATTGCATACACATACAGTTGCACTGCACTATCAAAAAAGCCTGTTTGTTAAGGGTTCTTTAGTAAAGAATAAAGAAAATGTTTTTATATGGAATCATAAACACTTTAAGAACCATTTGCATGATTCAGTGGTTCTTTGTGTGGTGAAATGGCTCTTTAGATTGATGGTATATAACAGAAGAACCTTTTTGGTACAAAGAATCAGAAAATAGATGTGTTTCAGTGTTTGTGGCAGAGCCAATCAGAACAGAATAGAGTTCATTTACATACATCGATTTCAACACAGACACAGTACCAAAAACATCTTTAATTTTAAGGGATAAAGAGATGTAATAAAATGCCATGTTAAAATGAACTACAGTGTACATGTCATTTGGTGCACAGCTCTATCAAATGTGTTAGTAAGTGATGCATTAAATGCAATACTTATTATTCTATTTGAATGGTATGTAATATTTTTTAACATAACATAAAGTGTTAGGCTAAAATGCAGAATCTGTCAACGTTTGTAACTAAGTTAGTGTGATGTTTACCACCTGGCTGTTTGTGATGTAGCTATACTATTGCTGACATCTTCCACTAGTGACGTTAAGCAGCTCCTCATTCTGCAACTCAATCAGAAATCATGATGATTCATTTATACTGAATTCATCTCAACTTAAAATTCTAAGATAACTATTACTGATTACACAGATCACCTTGAGTTAACTCAGCATTTCCTCCTCCTGGACTCCCACTTATGGATGGCTGTGGCATCAGTGTGAAATTAATAACCTCCTTGGGGGGGGGGCTATTTGCACTTCTCAGTTACCGAGATTTCTGTGTCTTTAAATTTACATTGTACAAAAAAGTTGCTTTATCTCAAACAAGTAACATTTCAGTGAAATACTTAAATACCCAAGTTTCACAATTTAATTTCAAATTTATTTAAATTAGTTGTGACTGACCAAAAATAATTAATAGAACATCAAATGGTAATTTAATAGAACTCATTCTGTGTGACACTTTGAAACTGATGGTTCTTCAAAGGTTTTTTAGTAAAGAAAATGATTCTATATAAAACATGAACACTCTAAAAACCCTTTCCAGGTTTAATGGTTCTTTGCATAGTGAAATAGTTCTTCAATAGGATGGAGACTGTGTTGTTAGCGCTTATGCACAGGACCTTTCTGAAGATGGTTCTGTTTAGCACTGAAAAGGATTGTTCTATTATTGTGATGTGAAGCTTTTAATAATACAAGGACCCTTTTTGGTGCTATATAGAACCATATACAATCAATTGAGGAACCTTTTTAAATAAACCTGTTGAGTGTTCATGGTTCCATATAGATACATTTTCTTTAGTAAAGAACCCTTGAGGAACCATCTTTTTAAGTGTGTATTTTTGTTTAAACATATAACTTCTGTCTTTAATTAGGAGCTGATCAGCACACAGCTCCCATTGATAAAGTGAGTTGGTTGCCCATATATGTGCCTTAGACTTGGTCTGTGCATATCATCACTGTCCGAAAAAATCTTCTTTTACCAACTGAACACAGTGGCTGCCTTTGATGTCAAGTGAAAATTTAATGCTGAATGGATCAACCAAAATGCTGCCGAATGGTTTGGGATAAAATCGTTTTACATAAATGTGAATTAAAAGTAAAGAACACTTTTGTCTTCTCCTAAAGCAGCAATTTCAGAGATACTTGTTGTTCTTTGGACAGCAACCATAGCAGCCTTATTTTACATCAACTGCACAAGCCAAGCCTTCTGATGACCTCATTTCTGAAGCCCATCTGGCCTCTGACTTTAGTCCAGTTTCTGATCCTGTGATTCTGTCATGTCTCAGGATCTATTTTAGTCCCTGATTGGGTTCTTGTGCACCCAGTTCCTGGTTCTGCTCCTCGCTCAGACGCTGCTGAGTGCGTCCTGATTGATCAGTCGCACTCAACTCCTTTTTTAGGCCCTAATTCTGTTCCTACTTCAGCTCCTCTTGTGGTTAATGATTTGGTATTGAATTAAATACTTATCCAGTTACTAGACAGTCTAGATCCCTGAGCACATTTTTGCTCCTGATTCAGCTTCCTTTGCTTTTGCTGTCCTTTGTCCAGTTTCCTTTCCTCTTGTTGTCCCTCATCCAGCTCCCATTCCTCTCTCTGTCCATTATATAGCTTCCCTTTCTGTCTCTGGTACATATTCTGTCCATGCTTTTGATTCAGTTCCTGTCTTAAAGGGACCTTAGTCTACTGTTTTCTTACATTTTATTTTTACCTCTAATAATCTAATAATGCTTCTGTGGGTTTGTGTCCCAAAAAATGGTCATCATCAATTTGTACATCCAACCTCTCTCCCAACCCCTTATAATTAAACAGGCTGTTTTTGTTATTGTGCATTGAAGACTGATATTTGTACAACCTAATTTCCGAAAAAGTTGGGATGCATCACTTCTTCTTTTAAAATCACTCTGTGAGCATTTGGGAACTGAGGAGGCCAACTATTGTAGTTTTGAAAGTGAAATGTATTCTCATTCTTACTTAACATAGGATTTCAGCTACTCAGCAGTTAAGGGCCCATTTGTCATATTATTCATTTTGTAACCCTCTAAATATTTTCAATGGGTTACAGGTCTGGACTGCAGTCAAGCCTGTTCAGTGCACAGACTCCTTTAATACAGAGCAATGCTATTGTAAGATGTGCAGAATGTGGTTTGACATTGTCTTCCTGAAATAAGCAAGGATTTCCCTAAACAAGACCTCATCTGGAATGTGGCATATGCTGCCAAACCTGTTTATATCATTTAGCATTAATGGTGCCTTCACAGATGTGCAGGTCACCCATGCCATGTGCACTAATGCACCCCTATAACATCATTAATACTGGTTTTTGAACTGTGCACTGATAAGAAGCTGAGTGATCAGTGTCAAAAAAAATTTCACATTTTGGTTAGACAGACCACAGGACACTTTTCCACTTCACCTCCACCCATGTTAAGTGAGCTAGTGCCCAGAGAAGGTGGCTGCGTTTCTGGGTCCTGTTTTCTTCTTTGCATTTTGAATTTTTTTTTTGCGGATGTTTATAAAACCATGAGCAACACATTTTCTATCAAGCTAAGCAACCTTTTCACAATGCAAAGAAACTTTAATCATTGAAATGTTTTTTTGAGTGTTCATGTTTCTATATAGAACCATTTTCTTAACTACAGAGCCCTTGAAGAACCATCATTTTTAAGACTGCAGCTTTTTGTTGCCCTGTCCCACATTTTTTGGAACATGTTGTTGGCATCAAATTCAAAATGGGCAAATGTTTTTCAAATATCATTGACGTCTTTCAGTTTCAACATTTCATATGCTGCCTTTGTACTATTTTCAATGAAAAACAGGGATTACATGATTTGTCTAACATTGCATTTTCTTTTTATTTACATTTTGCACATCGTCCCAACTTTTTGGAAATGGGGTTGTACATCCTACTGGCCTTTTGACAGTGTAGCGCACATGTCAGTTTCCAGTGCTGGTAGGCCAAAGTACTGCAAACTTCAGTGTTCCTCCTCATTAACAGGCCCGTTTCATCTCATTGGCTAATTGCCAAAACTACGAGTTTAATTCAAAGCATTAGAAGTGGGAAATCGCCAATTCCTACAGAGCTGTAGCCTAAAAGGAGCCCAGTTTGACATGCCAAAGCAATGTATTTCATATCTGGTGCGCTGGAGGGTTATACCCTGGCAGAATAGTGTGACACTGCTTGTTGAGGGATGAAGGAATAAAATAGGTTATCCATTGGCTTACCTTATGCATTCAGTGACACAAAATTTACAAAAGCCCTACATAGGTGCAAAAAACTGTTGTAGAGTTGTGTCACACTCCCGTTATCTCAATCATTTGGTGTAAGTTTGGCAGGATGGCTGTCTTAAGTCAGCTTGTTTCTCATCTTGACCTTCCAGTAAAATCAAACATGTTTACTATTAACATACATTTTTATTCTTGGCTCAAGCAAATCTTCTGTGGCTAAAAACTCTGCGACTAATGACACATTGTCTTTAGATGTGGAAGGGTTTAGACTTCAGTCTTTTAATAGTCTTTTTAGAATCTCTTCAAAGTTTTGTATGGTTAATATAAAATTTTCAGGGAACTCACCTTGAATCCAATTAAGAGCAGAACAAGATACACATATGCATGGATACATTCTTTAACAAATTGGTTATTCAAGGGCTATTTAGTCAAGAAAAAAGTTCTATATAGAACAGTGGACACTAAAAGAACAATTTGCATGATTTAAGGGTCCTTGCATCATGATGGAGTTCTTCAGGTTGATGAAGAATGTGCTGTAAATGGTTCTACAATGCACCTAAAAGGGTTGCACTATTGTTACAAGCCAAAGAACCCTTTTGGGGTACTACATAGAACTAAGATTGTAAAAAATAGTGTAGCATAATGTACTAGTTTGTTTGTGCAGGTATTTTCAGATATGTAATCTTTAGAAAAATGCACTGAGCAACGAAATGTTGGAACAGGTTATCAGCTAGAATATTGTTATCAGCCACATTTTTGTTTTCTGATACAAGAGATTTTGGCTTACTAACAATTTAAAATTACATTGGATATCCGACGTTCACTCTTCACTCTCTATCAGTCTGAAGAATGCTTTCATATGCATAGAACAATTTAATCATGCAAAGGCTTTTTTTGAGCATTCATGATGGTATATAGAATCAGTTTCTTCACCAAAGACGCATGAAGAATCATCTTCTTAAGAGTGTACTTAACATAGAGGAGCAAACTCTGAAGTACTTGTAAAAGAGGGTCTTATTTTCCACCTGTAAATAATCAGCACACATTCAACATAACATTTAAACCGTACTTTTAGATAACATGAAACTATACAAGAATATAACTCTCTTAACTAGTAACTGCATTGCTGGGTCCACTAATTAATAAATGTAAAACAGCATTTTTTTTACAAATCACATGGCTAAAAATATAATCTTTAATGCAATCTTTGATGTCATTTGATCCCATTACTTTGGAACTACTTATTGACTATTTATTGACTCATTTAACTGCCTTGTTTGGTTTCAAGGTTCTTTCAAGGTTGTGCATTATCATGAAGAACATCAAAAATCTACTGCACAGATATGATATAGCTGTCCTTTACCATAATAGAATAGTATTTGCATTCTTAAAAGGTTCTGTGCATGGTAAAATGGTTCTTCAGATTGATTAATAATGTGTTGTATATGTTTCTTTATAGCACCAAAAAGGGTTCTTCTATTGTTTGAAGCTAGACATAATGTTCTTCTTCTTCTTCTTCTTTCAGCTGCTCCCTTTAGGGGTCGCCACAGGGGATCATCGGCCTCCATCTTGCCCTATCCACTGCCTCCTCTACTTTTACACCAACCATCTCCATGTCCACCTTCACGACATCCATAAACCTTCTCTGAGGTCTACCTCTTCTCCTTCTGCCTGGCAGCTCCATCTCCAACATTCTTTGCCCAATATATCCACTATTCCTCCTCAACACATGTCCAAACCATCTCAACCTGGCCTCTCTGGCTTTATCTCCAAACTGTTCCACCTTCACTGTCCCTAATAATAACAAAAAAACATAGAACAACCATTTTTGGTGCAATATAGAACCAATGATTTTTTCAAAAGGTTCTTTACAGAACCATGAACAACACATTTTCTATCAACCCAAAAAAACATTTCACAAAGCAAAGAATCATTGAAAGGTTTTTTTTAGACCCAATCTCATACAGCTTTATACACCCTAATAGTACTTACATAGCACACTTTTTAGAGACTTCAAAATGTAAAAGTTTTAAATCCGGGGAGTGACTTGCTTATCAAATATGAACGTGGCTGAATCCCAAATAATTATTTATATCATACAGTGTTGGGATGCAGGAGCCAGTATTTAAACTCATATGTAGTTTACTATGTAGAGAGCAATAAGTCTGAGATTCAGCTCCAGCGTGGGAAGAAGAGCGCTCATAGCTTTGTGCTAAATAAGAAAAAATTGTAGTGATGCATGGCTTCTCATGGCTTGTTGCTTAATTCTGTTCTACTGCTTAAAACAAAAATGTAATCCTTAAAATAGTAACTCTGTTCTGTACGTGTATTTGTAAAAGATAGCTGCCCTGCTGATTATGCACTGTTTGTCAAATCTAAGCCATTCCCATTCTCAAAGGAATTGACTGAAACTCCTGTGCATTCCAGAGGGGAGACAGTGATTCATGTGCCTTGTACCAGCTGAAGCAGGTCAAGGTCAAGTTACTGCTGACCTTGCCAGTTATGTGTTTGGTCTCCTTAGCTGCTTCCTGCACCAACTGCTTCATTATTTTCACCTCTCAAAAATAAAACCCAGGAAAGCCCAGGAGTAACTGTACAATTTAAGGAGAACTCAGTGTGTTCCAGTTTCTACTGCTATTAACACACCATCACCATTGATTTCATACTTAAGTTAAGTGTCTGGTGAAAACAGCTGGCATTACTTTGGCTAGGGCTGCAGAGCTTGCTTCTGGACCACAAGACTTTACAAGCACTCCAACACCTTCTTGAGATCTTCCAGATGGCTTTCAAAGTCTGGAGAATTCAATTGCATGATTCATGCAGATGATTGCTCATTCATTCAGTATCTATCCCCGGACATCATTGCAACTACAAGTTGGGTGAATCATTGTAAAACAATAATAATACACTCTTTGCCATCTTTGGTGTTGTAAACACATCTCTTCCTTACCACTGGCAAGAGCCAATAAGTATAAGATGCTTTATCTTTTCTCTATATGTTCTAAAGTGCATTTTAAGAGCCTTCAAAGTTGCTCCTGGGAATACTCTTGGTTGACTAGAGGCATTTTCCACTCCACAAGAAATGACCTGTTGTAAGAGTGCAGCATCAAACCCAGTTTGAGTCTCAAACGGCATGTTTATTTTGTAAAGAAAACGGTTTTATATCGAACCATGAACAGTCAAAGAACCCCTTGCATGATTACAGGGTTCTATGCATTGTGAAAGTATCCTTCAGACTGATGGAAAATGTGCTGCAGATGGTTTGATGCAGAACCTTTTTTAAAAAAGTTTTTACTATTGTTACAAGCCAAAGCACCCTTTTTTGGTACTATGTAGAGCCCCCCTTTCTTCTAAGAATGTACCTGCTCAAGACTGGTTCCAACAGGACTTAATGGCACTTGACAATGTCCTCTTCCTTTGACAACAGCTGAAGCCAATGGCATTTTAGCAAAGTCTTCACTCTTTCAGGTGAGGATAAAGTGACCAAGCACTATTGCATCACCATTAAGAGCACAGGAAATGTAAAGTATGTGTTGATTACTATTTTTTAAAATGTCTTTGTCAATCTAAATCTGACAAAGATTCAGATTTGTGCTATTAATGCTATTAATATTTATGCTAGTCTCCTCGGTGCAAGGACTTTTGCTTATATTATTATTTCCATTTAACAGAGAAAAAAACAAGCTTTGTTTGGTTCTGTACATGTTCCTGTATAATTGTACGTGCTTATGTGCGTGTGTTAGTGCAGAGCAATACAGTAAGTCATTTCATGTTAGTCATTTCAATCATTATTCCAAAATTTTCAGCAACCACTGAAGGTCATTTTGGAAGCTGATTAGTAATATTAGACCTTTTTGATTGGTAAAACTAACCACAAAAAAATTAAAGTCATTATCCCTCTATTGCATTGTGTTGCCATATAACAACAACACTTCATCTCAGTTTTACTAAAAAGCAGTAATAAAAAGTCTGTGTTTTATTATTTAGATGAGGAAAATTTGACTTTTGCCTTGGAAGGACAAATATTTTATGGCATCACATGACCAGGAAAGTTTATATGATGTTATTATCATACATTCCAACTACCAATTGAAATCATATAAATTTTACATATTCGTAAATATAGGGTCATAAGTATAAGTTGGATTTGTTTAGTCTTGCTGTCAATAAAAGCATGTTTTAGAGACAATTTAGAATTTATTTTTAGAATATAGCTTTTTTTTAGATGTTGTTTCCAGCTCTCTCAATCTGATAGCAAGAACTGAAATCCTATTCAGGTTTTTTTAATGTGTCGTGGAAAAATACCCCATAGATGGTAGAGATCTATTGCTTACTTGATGCCATTAAGTTAAAACTGTTTTCTGTCACTTTCTTTCTGTAACTCTAAAATGGAGTCTGTATTAAGGGAGTAGCAGTAAGAGAAGTGTTCTCTATTACTCTCTGTCTGGATGTCTTCCAGCACGACTTCACACACATCAGTCGGTGATGCAGTACGCTGAATAGATGGCTTGACTTGAATCAGTGAGGCTTTTCACAGGGCCCTCATTCATTCAAGTTCACAGCACCTATTCTCATACTGGCTGCTTGATTAAGTAATAGGCACAAGGTTCTGCATGGAGAGTTTTACCAAACCCTGAAACAGTAGTTTGTCTCCAGTGGGCCAGCACACAATAAATGCCTTATTCCTCTCCACATCTGTAGCAGATATGCTTGGGGTGGCGCACCTTTATCAGTTTTGTGCAATGGCATTCACCTCAAGGATGAGCCAGTTCAGGGTCAAACATTGATCAGGAACCTCCTCAACATAAGGAACCTGGAGGCCATTAGACCTATGCTACTTGTGGATTTGAACACAAGACAGCTTCCACTGAGACCAAGTTCAAGTCTCTTGTGAAACAGTATCCAAAGTATATCCAATAGATAAATGTTTGATGAATTTTAACCTAAAGCTACAGAAGTGTTCTTCAATAAAGAATATGGTCCTCCAAAGAACCATAAACACTCACAGAAGCTTTGTGTGAAGAAAGATTTTTTTAATCTCTAAAAGGTTCTTCAGAATGATGGAGAATGTGCTGTAGATGGAGCCTTTTTAAAAGGTTTCCATGTAGCACCAAAAAGGGTTCTTCTGTTGTTACACACTTAAAAAGATAGTCCTTCAAGGGTTCTTTAATAAAGAAAATGTTTCTATATAGCGTGATTTAAGTGTTATTTGCATCATGAAAGGTTTTTTCAGACTGATGGAGAATGTACTGCAGATAGTTCTATAGCACCTTTTTGAAAAGGGTTCTTCTATTGTTACAAGCTTGACCTTGTAACCATAGTAGAACCGTTTTTTGGTGCTATATAGACTTGCAAAGATCCATCTTCTGAGGATATGAGTGAATTATCTACTATTGTCATCATATCTTCATCAGCGTAACGTTGATTTTGAGATCATTTGAGGGCTAAACATCAAGCCAGACCTTCTTTTTGAGCTTGTGTGTGATATTAATATGTAATGATGTACAGCGTGATGTGAAAAAATCTCAATGTGATGCTAACATTTTTTTCCTGATTCAATGATGCTAATTCTTTCACTTTAAATAAAAAATACAGTTTTACACAGCATTGCTTTAAACCCCTGGACTTTCACCTACTAAAGCAGGTTTATATTGAGGCTCTGTTTGTTACCCCCACCACTTGGCCTTAAACAACAGGAGACATAAAAGTCTGACCGGGACAAGATCATGGACAGCATTGCACCACAGTCCAAACATTGTTCCTAAGAAGCACCAGTAATTAATGGGGAAGTTTGTGGAGCGACTGCTTCACACTGAGCTGAGGAAATAAGAGTCTCAAAGGCTCAGAATAAGAGTATCATCCTCGTCTAGTTGTGATCAACTGACACTAACTAATTTGCATCCTGAGCCATTGAACATGTAAATACATAAAATCAATATTAGGAACAAGAGGAACCAAACATTTTCCTCATTTGTCTTATTCTTCAACCCTAATTTTCACAGATTTCACAGATTCTCATGGTCTGCTCATTGTTCCCTCAGATCAGAAAGTGCATGCTTGCTTGTGTTTTGGGCATCACGGGATCCGTAGTGCCATGATGGGTGGCACGTTGGCATCCCATTCTCTCAAACATTTCCAAAATAGCAGTCATTATTAGGTTTACCACATATTAACATAAAGAGACAACAATGTTTGTCTGGAATAGGACATCTAGGGCATCTAGTGCAATGCCTGTCAGAAAAATTGGTGTTTTACATATTAATCTTATTACAGTTATTTAAGCTGACAGCAATTAGTTTGCAAGGTTGTTAATTTTCACAACAAATGTTTGTCATAACAAACAAAATTTAATTGGATCAAACATCTACGAAAACAATTGAGGTATGTCATGGCTCTTATGAAAGCAGCCCAAGTTCTAATGTGACACCTTTAGAGGGCAGCAGTGAGTAATGTTTGTTTATTTGAGCTCAAGCTGTATTTCTTGCCAGGTAGAAGCTACAGCAGGTAGGAGCATCAACAGCAAGGAAGCAAAATGGCTAATCAGCCGATTTTGTCACTTCAGTCTTATACTTTAAAGGTGCAGCAGGTGATTTATTTTTCTAAGGCTGATTTTTCTCTATCTTGCCTTCTGCTCGTGTGTGTATGTGTGTGTTTTCTCTGTTGGGCATTTAATTATCTGGTTTGTTTTGTTTATGGGGGAATATGTTTCTTTCTTGGATTATGCAGCCAATATAACTAGCATTTTATGTAGCTACATTATGTATTAGTTCAGTGCTAATATTTGCATTACTTTTTACCAGCTTCTCACTCGAATTTTCCATTCCACCTCATCCTTTGTGTGGTGTTTATGTTTTTTTTTAATCAACACATATCAATATCAATGTTGTCCATACACACACACAGACTCACAAACACACACATACACACACACTTACAGCAGGCCATGTAGGAGAACAGAGCGAAGGGACACAGCACCTCAACATCTTTTATTCCCTTATACTGTTCTATACAGAAAATGAGCAAAGGCCAAGGAATGAAATAATTTTTAAAAATCACATAATCTTTCTTTTTGGTAAACATTGAAAATCTTCATCTTGTATGTAATCTGTGTGTATATGTTCAATAGTGTCTGCACTGTAGTTTGCATTAGTATTTATCTCATGTTAGCTTATATTGGCTTTCTGTCATGACTAGACAGGCTGTACATTCGCCTGTGTTTTGAGGGAGTGGCTTTGGAAGGAGGGCTAAAAGCAGGGGGTTATATATATATTTTTTATTCAATTTCTTCAAAAACTACTTTACACTTCTTGATTTCTAGGAAGTCACCTACTCTAGTTTTATAGGAAGTCTTATAGGAAGCCATTTCAGATGAGTGAAAAAGGCCCTACTGGTAAGTCTAAGCCAGTTGTGAATTTCAGTAGCAAATTCTGCCCAGGGTTTTAAGCTTCTGTGAGCTGGAACATCTGCAAAGGACAACAACTCTTTCTTCCAGCAAGTTTTACAGCTGTAACGATAATACACCAACTTTCACCACAGATAAACTGATAACAATGAAAAGATCAAGCTTTCATTGCACAGATGACTATAATAGTCTAATACTTTTAGTACTTTTGCTACTTTTTCTTCTCTTTTCTTTGTTGCGAAGATAAGGAATAAGCACCAAGAGACAGTGCAGCTGTCTGAGGGTAAAACTGAGATGTCTTTGCAGGTCTCACGTTGGGCTGTAAATCACTGCAGCTCAGAAGGCTGAAGAGACTGAAATGCTTTTAATTACAGCCTAGTCATGTGGTGACACTTTACCGATGTATTACGACAGTATGACATTAAACACAGAAAGTTAACCTAACACTTTAAACATGTTAAGCAGAAGTAAACAGTTTCCTAAGCAGGATGCAGGATGTAGAACAGTTCCCCATAAAACAGTAATTAGGTACTAAATTTAATTGTTAAATTCTGCTATGTGCTTAAAATTACAATAGTACTTCTGGAAAAAAAAATACTCATTTTGTTGTCACCACATACTCTACAAGAAACAAATTTCAATATTTCCATTTACAATTATGATTTATATTTAAAACTTTTGCATATTTCACATATTTTGTCTTCTTTTTTCCCCTGAATGTTAAAAAATACAAATAAATAGCAATTGCATGAAAAATATACCTGCACAGAACCTTTATTTTTGGCAATGCAACTTATTTTTACTCCAAAAATCAAGGCTTCTTAACAGCTACACATTCTTTCGGACTCATAGCGCTAACTTGTCTTCTCTGGAAGGATTGTTTTAGATCTGAAGCAGCTTGATTTTCTTCTCTTTCTCAACGATGAAAGCTTTAAGTGTGATTTATCTGATGGGGACACTTTTGGTGACTACCACAACTTCCAGATGGTAGGTAGGAGGTAAATTTTTTCTCCACTTGTTTATTTTGCTTCCTCATGCAAGTGGATTATCTTACATCTAATCTCTTCAGTAATATCACCGGAAAAAAGTAATTGAAGGGTGCTCTGTGATTTTTTGGCACAGTACTGTTTGTTTGTGTGTGTGTGTGTGTGTGTGTGTGTGTGTGTGTGTGTGTGTGTGTGTGTGTGTGTTAGTTCAATAGTTCTATCGTGTGTGGGCCACAAAGAACCTCTACGTCATAAACATGCCAATGACATTGCAGCACAGCTCACTGTGTGTCGACATGCAGGTGTTCTTTTTACACAGCAGTTCAAAAAAGGACACTTTTACGACCCTGCCCAGAGACCGAGAAAAGGAGAGCGAAGGGGCAGGAGAGCGAGGGAGACATGTCCAGACTAACATGTCCAGACTAACAGATAAACCAAGAATGAGAAATGCCCTGACATCAAAAATAATTGCTGGGGTCTTGCTCATGTCTCTTGAGCTCTTCTCGCAACTGAAGTGATGTCTCTGCAGGAGATGGCAAAGCCTTTGGATGTTTTTCTATATACATTCTTGGAGAATAAAGAGGCTCTGTTTTGTGTGGATATTGGACAGCACAGTCCCCATATTGTTCTCCAGATTGTGACGGTAAAAACTTTGACGTGGGGTTTGAAGTGTGGTCTAAAAATAAAGCTCTCTTGTTGCACACACTTTCACTTCAGGCAGTGGAGAGGATCATGCCTGTAAACTAATGGTCTGGCTAGACTTCAATTGCTTTAGCTTTAAAATCCGTGTTCAAGTAGACTCTTGTCACAGAAGCTCATTTTGAGAGATACCATAGAATTGTGGTTACAAACCCTTTTCTTGGAAATCAGCCATCCCGCAGGCTTCACCTCCAACCCGAATTTAACTCACCTCATTCAGCTGCTCAAAGACTTCTGAAGGCATTAATGAGACTAATTAGGTGGACTGGATGAGCTAAAGTCTGCAAGAAGGTAGATCTCCAGAAGTTGGGTTGGTGACCACAGCCATAGAAGATAAATTCAGCGAACAGATGTACATATGTGTAGGCTGGGCTGGGTGAGTGGATGTGGTTATATAGTGAAAGGATTAAGGCTGTGGATGTGAATGTGGTTAATTGGTGAAAGCATGAAGGCTGGATGAGTGGTTGGGGTTATGTGGATGAAGGTATGAAACCTGTGTGAGTGAGTATGGTTATACAGTCAAAGTATGAAGGCTGGGTGAGTGGTTGGGGTTATTTGGATGAAGGTAT
This sequence comes from Pygocentrus nattereri, assembly GCF_015220715.1. Lineage (NCBI taxonomy): Eukaryota > Metazoa > Chordata > Actinopteri > Characiformes > Serrasalmidae > Pygocentrus > Pygocentrus nattereri. Next base: position 13,984,422 of record NC_051231.1, read on the forward strand.
GAAAGCTGGGTGAGTATGGTTATACAGTGAAATTATGAAAGCTGGGTGAGTGGTTCAGGTTATTTAGATGAAGGTATGAAAGCTGGGTGAGTGAGTATGGTTATACAGTGAAATTATGAAAGCTGGGTGAGTGGTTGGGGTTATTTGGATGAAGGTAAGAAAGCTGGGTGAGTGAGTATGGTTATATAGTGAAAGTATGAAGGCTGGGTGAATGGTTCGGGTTATTTGGATGAAAGTAAGAAAGCTGGGTGAGTGAGTATGGTTATATAGTGAAAGTATGAAGTCGGAGTGAGTGGTTGGGGTTATGCAATGAAAGTATGAAGGCTGGATGAGTAGTAGGGGGTAATTTGGATGAAAAGTATGAGGACTGAATGAGTAGATGTGGTTATTCATTGAAGTATGAAGGCTAGGTGAGTTGACATGGTTATTCAGTGAATGTATGAAGGCTAGGTGAGTGGGTACAGTTATTCAGTGAAATTATGAAGGCTGGGAGAGTGGACATGGTTATTCAGTGAAAGTATGAAGGCTAGGTGAGTGGACATGGTTATTTAGTGAAAGTATGAAGGCTAGGTGAGTGGACATGGTTATTCAGTGAAAGTATGAAGGCTAGGTGAGTGGACATGGTTATTCAGTGAAAGTATGGAGGCTAGGTGAGTTGACATGGTTATTCAGTGAAGGTATGAAGGCTAGGTGAGTGGACATGGTTATTCAGTGAAGGTATGAAGGCTAGGTGAGTGGACATGGTTATTCAGTGAAGGTATGAAGGCTAGGTGAGTGGACATGGTTATTCAAGGGGGCCAGGACTCACTTTAACGCAAAATCAAGAAACAAACCCAAGCAGCTTGTAGATTCACATGCTTCCTGTAAAATGAAAACATGTAAAAACAACACAGACCTAATATTTCACAGCGTTTCCTCACTTGAGGAAAGCCCCAGGACCTGAGCCCCTCAAGTCTGCACAATTCTCCATTTTAGCAGATTCCTACTGCTGACTATGTATCCTTACATGCGTTTATATGTATAGCAATGCCCCCTAGCAATGAAGACATGCATTACATGGCTTTCTCATCAAACCTGCCCCTTCCCCCTTCTTTTTCACTGGCTGTTCATTCATAAATCCACCCTTCCCCCTAACAAACCCTTTTCATGCAGAAGGAAACTGTATAAGAAAGAATGTGCTACAGGCTGGAAAGAAGCTGGGGGGTGAGTTGGGGGGTGTAGATACTTCAGTGCAAAGCTATGATAAGAGTGCTTGGCAGTGTAGAAGAAATACAACAGAGACCCCCAGTAAGGTGGCTCTGTTACAGGAGTGATAAGGACGGAATTGCGGAATTGTAGTGCAGTGAAAAGCCTGGACACTGGAGTTCATTTGTAAACATGAAGCATCGATATCAGCTGCAAGGAAATAAAATGTAATCACATATATGTCCTTTGTGATGTTAACTGCTGGTTTCTCAATAACTACCAAACACCCGTGGGAAACTAAACAGAAAAACAGTGTCATCTCTCTTTTTCTCTCCCTTTCTGTGTATACCCTTCTTTTCCTCTCTCACATACCTCTTGGTCAGTCCTGAGAATCTTACAACAAAGAAACACATTACAGACATTCTCACAAAACAGCTTCAAACTGTCAGATTGTCAAAATCTTTAAGCAGATAAACAATAATCATATAATTTAGTAGATTAGTGGGAGCACAAAGTTCAATTATTCTTTTTTCTATTTATTTTTTACTCTTAATCTCAGTAAAGCAGTGTGTCCACATATCTGTTTCTAATTGTGAATATTTATAATTTTTTTTTTTTTTTTAAAGAAAGCCTTAAATAGTTTGTATTTTCTTTGGCTGTGAATTCTCTTTTTTGCTTGTAAACTGTAAAGACGTGAACCAAAACAACAAAATACATTATATTGCCAAAAGTATTCGCTCGTGACATTGCATTCTTAATCCATATGTTTAATATGATGTCGGCCCATGCTTTGCAGCTAAAGCAGCTTCAACTCTTCTGGGAAGGCTTTCCACAAGGTTTAGGAGTGTGTTTATGGGAATTTTTGACTATTCTTCCAGAAACACATTTGTGAGGTCAGACAGCGATGTTGGATGAGAAGGCCTTGCTCGCAGTCTCTGCTGTAATTCATCCTAAAGTTGTTCTATCAGGTTGAGGTCAGGACTCTGTGCAGGCCAGTCAAGTTCTTCTACACCAAACTTACTCATCCATGCCTTTATGGACCTTGCTTTGTGCACTGCAGGAAAGGGCCATCCCCAAGCTCTTTCCACAAAATTGGGAGCACTAATCTCTTGGTCTGCTGAAGCATTAATAGTTCCTTTCACTAGAACTAAGGAGCCGAGCCCAACTCCTGCATGCCTAGGTGCTTGGTTTTATACACCCGTGGCCATGGAAGTGATTGGAACAGCTGAATTCAATGATTTGGATGGGAGACTGAATACTTTTGGAAATATAGTGTACTTTGTGCCACATATGAAAAGGAAGGCCTCACTGACTGTCGACATGTGGTGTCAATGAGATAAAACTGCTTAGTACTATATTTTCTAAAATGCATATGATGTAATAATAAGTTTTAACACACTTGGTATTTGTCTGCAAATTTAGATGCAAAATTACAATTTCAATTATATTAGGGGAAAATATAACATATTAGGGGAAAAATCAAGCTTAAAATTTTAAATATACCATCACTTTTGGTACATCACTTAGGTCACAAATTATGCTTTGCTTTTCCCGATTATGTGAAATTCAGCTAATAAACAGTAGCATTGCATTAAAATGTGTGGAAATGTGTCTCTACACACACAGCAAACAGAACACACACCCAAACATTCGCATACAACAATATACAGATTATGAAATGAAACGTTGGGAATAGACTTTCAGCCTCATTTGCCAAATATCCTTACGAAGAAATTTCCTCTTAAAACCCACATATGCTGTTTTTTCAAAGATTCAAAGATTTAGTCATTTGTTCTTGTTAGAACAGAATCTACGCATACTCAAGAGCATAAAGGTGAGAACAGTTCTGCACTTTAAGAACAAGGAATGAATCTAACACTAATCTACTTAGTGAACGAGGCCCACTGTTTATCTTCAACTCATATTGTTTTGCAGTGATGGGAATTTGGTCTCAACTGCACAAAATTTGAATTTATTTTAACATTTGATTTTTCAACCAGACATCATTATTTGTAACATTTGTTATGCTTATGAGAATAGCCCATATTTAGTTATCACAGAATGTGGATAAGTGCAAATCTCAGCTTGCTCTTCTATTATTTATTTACATGTACATACAAATACTATCAGCAGTTACTCTGACCAACAGAAAGCCTCTGCAGTGCAACTCAGCTGCTGGTGTAAAATGCCCGAGCAACTGCCTGAGCCACAAAGCGCACATTTTATGGTCCGGCTGTCAAATTGTGTGCCTCCAGCTTTTTACTGCTGTACTACTAGCACGGCGGCATGCAGCATATAATGCTTATATAATGCATGAGCCTCCAGCCAGCCAGGCCACATCACACTGTCATTTGCATAAAGCCATTATAGTGAGAATATCTGTGGATGAAATAACTTTGGTTACTTGACTGTTTCAGGTTGTGCAGTATGTCATTGTTTTGTATGTTTCCCTCAGTGTTACACTATTCAAATGAGGTTCCCAAGTAGACATACTATAACTAAATATAATCTTTTTTACGTAGGAAGTGTGTGACTCTTTCCCTTCTTTACAGCTTCCAGACTCACTTTCATTTTCTCCAAAGTTCAGTCTTAGAAGTTGGTTGATCATTTTCTGAAGTAATCCAAATACATTCAGTGATGTTGAGGTCTGGACTCTGGGGTGGTCAGTCCATTGTTCAGCTTCTTTGTCTGATGTGTTTGTCTCCTTTTCTTGACAGCTACACATCCTTTCAGACCCATAGCATTGAGTTGTCTTCTCAAAGTGTAAGGATGGACAGAAACACCTGTGGATGTTTTCAGATCTGCAGCAGCTTGATTTTCTCCTCTCTCTCAAAGATGAAACTTTAAGTGCTGTTAATCTGATGGGATGGTTTTGGTGTCTACAGGTGGTTGTTAGGAGACACATTTTCTCTGTAGTCTGTAAAATTGTCCTATATTTTGACTTACTGCCATCTGAGACTGCACAAGTCTATAGTTTGTGCATTTGAATCACATGCTTATAAGCTGTAACTGATCTAAGAGCAAAGCACTGGTTGACTTCAGTACCTTCATTTGATCTGTGGCTGTTGTGAAAGACATTAGCACCTCTTTTCTAATTTTCTTGTGAGAGCATGCCCCCAGACCCCTCAAGTAAAGGCTTAGCCTCTCAATCCATAAATCTCTAGTGATGTCTCTGGTTTACATTGTATGGAAATTCTTTAAAAAGAACCTGCACACTCAGAACTTACTTACTGAAAGGGTTAACACTTAACACTTACAAAAATGTATTTTTAAAGAACATCAATTGAAACAAAAGTGGCTGTTATGCTGTCGCTCTGAAAAAAAACATTTTTATAATTAAAGATTTTGATGTAGTATGTAAACATTATTAAAGTGTCCAACCATACACTCTTTAAAAAGATGGTTCTTTAACTGTTCTTTTTATATAGAACCATCAACACTTAAAGAACTACTTGCGTGCTTAAATGGATCTATTCAAGGTAACATGGCTCTTCAAATTGATGAAAAATGTATTGTACATGGTTCTTTTTGAAAATGGTTTCATACCGCACTGAAAAGGGTTCTTCTATCATTTCGATGTCAAGCTTACAACAATAAAAGAACATATATAACACATTTTCTACCAATCTGAAAAACCATTTTACCATACGAAGAACCCTGTAAGCATGCAAATGTATCTATGAGTGTTCATGGTTCTACATCGAGCCACTGTCCAATCCAGGTATGAAAACTAAATGTAAAAAAACATGACCATTTTGAATTCATTGCTTTTGTGATGTAACAAAAATCAACTATATCCATCTATTCAGCCTGCAGCATTTTAGCCCCGCCCACTTACACTGAGAATAAATAAGTAAATGAATGCAACATGGACCTTTTGAGAGTGTATCATTGCAAGAAAAATATAAAATGTCCAAACTGAGCAAGTGTAACATTCCCTGAGTACCAGGTGTGTTTCATCAGAGTGCAGATCTCATTTAAAAGGAAAACTCTGATGTTAGTGGCCACAGATGTGCTGTAGGTGGCAGCAAAGTACCCCAGAATGAAGGAGAGAATCTGGTCATTCTTCCTGAAACAGAGGTTTGATATAGGCTTATTAAAACGAATGTGAGAACCTGTCAGATGTATTTCTGCTATCTGTACATTTCTAAGAAAACACAGTGCCATGCAGACATCTTAGAACATTGGAGAAAGTCAAAGCTGTTTGTCTGAACAGTAAGCATAAAAAGCAGTAACGTTAGATTGCATATAACTAAACAAGTAAACAGTGCTATGCAATACCTACACTACTGAAAATGTTCTTCAGAGGTTGTTTGGTAAAGGCAATGGTTCGATTTAGAACTATGATTTTTATATGGAACTATTTGCATGAATAAATAGTTCTTTGCTTGGCGAAATGGATCTTCAGACTGATGGATAATGTGTTGTATAGCGTTCTAAGATAGAAACATTTTGAAAATTATTCTATATAGCACCAAAAATGGTTCTGCTATTATTACAATGTCAAGCTTGTTGCAATAGTAGAACCCTTTATGGTGCTATATAGAACCATATACAGTGCACCCTGCATCAATCTGAAGAACAATTTCACCATGCAAAGAGCCATTTAGGCATGCAAATTGTTCTTTGAGTGTTCATGGTTCTATATAGAACCACTGTCTTCACTAAGTAGAATATATACAGAACCATGAACACTCAAAGAAGCATTTGAATGCTGATCAGGAACTTCTCTGAAAAAGAGTTCTATATAGCACCAAAAAGGGTTCTTTTTTCTGAGAATCTTTTCCTAATTTGTTGAAGGTGAACAGCTCGAAAAAGCTTAAAAAAGCCTTTGAAGCCTAAACAGTTATATTTCCTGAGCAGCCGTTTCAGAGAACAGAGGACTGCAGAGGTCACATGATCACACAGACTGTATTACATCATTCTTACATAAATCTGCACCAGAGGCAAAGATGTGATTACAGTTAATTAAGAGAGATGGTCCAATTAAGAGGTAGAATTACAGGTCAGACAGCAAGTTCATCCATCAGCTGTCTGCACCGTGACTCAGTTTGCTCTCTGACACTCTCCATCACCCAGGAGCTCATCTCACCCTTCATACCTCACTCTGAAATGGGCTTTCAACACAACTTTTCTAACAGATGTTTATCAGTGAGGCTGGTTTATGAAGGCTATTGTATACACTGTTATATGTACTCTGAATAAATCATAATAATGCAGGAACAAATTCATACCAATGTTTCACTCTTCATTCCTTCACGTCTCATTACAAAGCAACCATGTATTCTTTGTTTCCCTGCCTTCACCTTATTCTGCAGTCTCTCTCTCTCTCTCTCTCTCTCTCTCTCTCTCTCTGCACCAGTCTTTCATTAGAATTCTGGTGCCATGCCTCTGCAGCACTTTGCAAATGGAAGGCTGGGCATAATTTCCCTAAAATGCTGCTTTTTTATCACCTATTTCTCCTTCATCAGAGCGGCCCAGGGCGATTGATGGCTGACAGCGCCACTGACAGCACGGCATTTTTACGGTCAGATTTACGGCCTATCTGCCGCTCGGCTCCTTTACAGCTCACGCTCACCAAAAATGCTTATTTCTCCGAGAAGAGTTAGAGGCAATGGCAGAGCATGGAAGTGTGTGTGTGTGTGGTGCATGTTTGTTTTTGTATATTTTCGGGACAAAAAAACAGGACTAGGTCACAGGACAAACAGAACATTCCTCATTCTGTAAAGTGTAAACTTGACAAAAGCTTTACGTCTAATTTTTTAAAAACTTACATTTCTTAATGGTTTCTAAAGTTAAGATTAAAAAAGATGGTTCCTCAAGGGTAAAGAAAATAGCTCTAGATAGAATGATGAACACTTTATATAGCAACAAATAGCATTCTTCTGTTGTTACAAGCTTGACATCGTAACAATATAAGTACTCTTGAATATAGAGACCTTTTCAAAAAGGTTCTATGTAGAACCATGTACAAAACATTCTCCATCAATCTGAAGAACAATTTGACCATGCAAAGAACCTTTTAAGCATGTAGATGGCTGTTTGAGAGTTCATGGTTCTACATAGAATCATTGTCTTCACTTAAGCACTTGAAGAACCAAGTTTTTAAGAGGGTAGAGAACTTATTATCATTATTATTCCATCCATTTTCTAAGCCGCTTCTCCATCAGAGTCGCGGGGGGATGCTGGAGCCTATCCCAGCAGTCTTCGGTATCATTATTATTATTATTATATTTTTAATCATATACCATATACACACAGTATATATGGGACACTGTAGTACTACAAAGAGTTAAGTACCAACTTTCTAAGCCTCCTCTGTCAGTGCAGTTGTTTGAGGGTATATTTAGAAAAGAATGCGTGCTCTCCGTGTTGCAGTACTGCAGTAAAGAGGAGCGTTAATGTGTTCCAGAAAAGAAAGACTTTTACTGCTGACAGACTGATAAAGAGAGATTATAACACCTCTCACTACTAATACCATCATGTGCCTGTTAGCTGAACAATAGTTATTATCTGGGAAGGCATGAGCTGAAATATGACAAGAAGAACATAAATAACTGCACCACACCTGAAACCCGAATAGTTTGAAAGATATAACTCATAAAAAATAACTCATTACGTTATTATGTCTATGAACATGCAAGAAGGCTTTTGTGGCAAGAGTCAGGAAACAAGGAACAGCTGGGACCAATGATTAATGCTGAAGCTAACACTGGAGCTAGTCAGAACCACGGTAGATGCTGAGGAGGACTTATGGTTTTGAAATGAAACAATACAAACTACTGCATGAGTGCACTAATATTTATTCTTTCTGTGTTTTGGTAAAATTCCTTCCAAGGTGAAGATATCCAGAAACTCAGTTTTCAGTGTCGTCATGAAGACAGGAAAACAGTTTTTTTCTGTATGTTTTTGGCTTGTAACTTCAACAGTGTGCGCCGTTATCTCATTTGTTTGCAATGGTGGATGCAGCCACAGCAGTGTTGGTTTTAACATTGCTAGCAGGGGTTGTTGCATATTTAGTCATTAATGTAGAGTTACTGCCCTATGATGAACTGGTGGCCTATCCAGGGTGTTTTCTGCTTCCACCCAGTGAGTGCTGAGATGGTCTTTGCAGCCCAGGGGGACAGGTGGCTTAGATGATAACTGATTGAGCGTACATTTACTCTTATACTATGTTGAAGAACAGAGGTGTAAGAATGTGCTACAGAGGTCACTTCTATATCCAGCCCTCCCATGACACAGACCCTGCCACCATTGTGGTTGGTTGTGGATGAAACCTCTATTTTGGTTTGGCCTGGCCCTGACAGTGCTTGATGGTGTGCTGTTGCATTTTCATGTGGATAAAGTTTTTGAAACCCCTCTGCCTTTTAAAAAAATACCCAACTATACAGTCCTGCATAATATGACTGCTTTAGGAAGATAATCATTAACAGTCATTAACAATCATTAACATTGATATGTGACATTATGTCTCATTAGAAATCATAGCATATACAAATACAGTAACTCAGATAAAGCTTAGCTTACCATAGAGGCAGTGTCTCTGTTAATAGTTTTGACACTGAGCTGTGACTTTGGTCCTCCACAAAGTTTGATCTAAAACTTTTTCAGCTTCAGAAATGAAATAAAGGCAACATGTCTGAATTACAAGCTTCTTAGTAACACTTTTCACCATCTTTTATGCTAACAATTCTGAAAGATTTACTGCCACTGCCATTCTTGCTGAGAGCTTGTTCGGAGAACTTTTGTCTGAGTTTTTCTCCGTGCAGTGGAGGAAATATTGCTCAGAGATGGCTGTGATTGGCTGAGAGCATTGTCACTCATTATTTAGCAAATGGTCAATTATAGAGCTCCGGGAAAAGGATGATCCAGCAGCTTTATGTCCAAATGATCTCAGTAACCATATTGCACTGTTTGGGCATAAAGCCAAAGCTTAACCTATTATCATTCAAAGCAGCAATAAAGGATCACAGATATTACAGAGTTCCTCTGCATCCAGACTTATATGTTCCACAAGATAGATATCTGCTTATTAAGTCAATTTCCAACATTAAAGCACACATGATGCAATGTTTAGAGCTTCTTTGCTTTGCTTTTTGTTTTTATTGTGCAGACGTGTTCTATAAAAGCAACAGAAGATGTGTGTTTTGGTGAATCACTCACCTTTGGCTCATACCTGCAACCGTATTACAGCCACAGCATTATTCACTCTAACACACAACTTTAGAGTGCTATTAATAATGCTTAGATATGTGATTTATTCAATCACAGCACAACTTAATTCATTAGGACAAGCAAACAGGCTTTGTTGTTGCTTATAATTTCTGTCACCTGATAAAGAATGAAAATGAATGGAAGTTTAATTAAAATATGAAATGTAGGTGAGGTGAAGCTCCCGCTGTACGATGAACATTTAAAGCGCACTTGGACATTTCCAGAAGTTTCTGTTAGCCAAAGTCGCAACATATTTAGGAGCCAAAATGGCATTTTAAATTTGTAAATGAAAAATAAGCTGTTTAAATAATATCAAATGAATAAAATGCTACATTGAAAGTAAGACACAAGTGGCTATTTAGCACAATGAGTCTTGTGAGATTACACTGTGACAGTTTAGTTCAGGAGTAGCAGCAGTGTTCAAATACAATACAAGTGCAAAATTTTAAACTATTTATCTGGGCTGTAAGAGTTGCTTTATACACTTTATAACATTGGAATGAATACAAACAAACATAAATACAGTGAAATGAGGCAGAAATGTTTTCTTTTCTACAAAGTTATGCTTATTGCCCAAATGCAGACCTTTACGTTTCATTTTCTCAGATAGACAAAGACATTTACACAGCACAAATGAGTCCATTCTCATCTTGGCTGGCTCTGATCACGCATTGCTAATAAAATGTATGACAGTTGTAGAAGGACATTTGCGAGCAGAAGGGAAATTTAATTGTTTTTTGTGAAGAGGACCAAAGCCAGTGTTTTGTTTTGAGTGGCAATGGAGATGAGCGCTTTGTTGGAAGGGGGCTGCTGTTGGGGATGGGGTCCTGGAAATGTAACACAGCTTGCTTTTTAGAACCAAAGATAGTTTTGTTTTTTACATCAATTCTGTTGAACTAATACACTGAAAATAGAGATATTTTTTAAATAAATAGAAATGTGTTTAAAAATACAGATACTGTAAAAAATATATTGAATTCTTTTCTCTGGGGACACCAGACACACCTATTTTTATTATTTCCACCTGAGATATGTTCATGATTCTGAATAGAAAATCTCACTTTCACACTAACAAAAATACAGCATCATATAAATAAGAAATGAATGGAAAAAGCAGTGTGGACATGGAAATCTGCACTTTGTGAATGTGAAATGGGATATGTATAATAGCATGCTAATGGCTAATGGCTGGTCCAGGAACCCTTCAAAAAAAGGCATGAAAGTACATTTGTGTCCTTACAGTAACCCAAAAATGCAGAAGGGTTTGATGGATCTTTCTGGGCAGTATATCTTGGACAGGGGAGAGGATCAGATGGGCGATCAAACGCTAATCATTCCCTTTTGGCCCCCCGAGTATAAAGCTGTCATTAATTTTGTGGAATTACATCAAATCCAGAACATTCTTTACGTGGCCTGCAGCTCGGCGACAGTTATACGACAAGCGGTGCGGCGCTAAGCAGATGGGACAGCTCAGCTTTGCATACTAACTACCTGCGTCCCTCACTGCCTCCCTCCATTCTCCATCCTCTTCTACAACTCACCGTTGTGCTCACTATCTGCAGTTTTGTCTGCAGTGCATGCGAGTGCGTCTCTACTGCTGTCAATCTCATTCGTCTCTAAATGTGTTTTTGTCAGCTTTGATGCTGCTTCTGCTTCTCATCACTGTAATGCTTTCCCACTCTCAATAGACCGTTGAGGTCATGAATCATTCTGAAGATGTTTTCGTCTTTGGGAAAACTGAGGGCAATCTGAACATTTTCCTTTTGAATTTCACAATGGATTTCTACCAAAATCTATTCCTAATTAAATGGCTACAATGTAAACAAAGTCATTCAGAGTGATCTGATTTGAGAAAGTGGTGGTGACGTCTGCCTCTAAAAACTCCCTCACAGACAATTATTACATGAAATGGTTACGAATACATTGCCTGATGACTGACAAATTATTTTACGAGAAGGATTTTTCCTTAAAATCCATTCATGGTGGACAGATGCATGCTGTGAATTAAAATAGTCCCAAAAGAAAACTTACGATTTGAAAATCTTAGACCATTTTCGCATCAGAAAACACATGTAGGTTCACTGGTGGTTTTGGATAGTAAATAAAATGTCTATGTATGTGTATTTGGATATCTGAACCATTCCACACCAAACCCTTTTGATTGATTCAGTTCACATCTCACACACTGTAGATGGAATTCCCATTTGACAATTTCAAAACATACAGGCTTCAGATCACAGTGGGGTCGATTTTTCTATAAATTCTATACATCAACTTGAACAGTTTAAATGTAAGGGACATCCTCAGATGTGCTGTTAATGTTCTGATGTCAATCAAAGCTCAGTTCGCCCGTGCCATCTCTCCTCTTATACTCCCTCTTCTTTCTGTTCTTGCTTCCAATCCTGCTGATGATTTATGCCAAGCTTTTATGCGTAGCCTCATCAAATTCACCCTTTGCTGCAGTCCCCACCAACACCTCCTCCTTGCATCATGTCCACCTGCTCTCCAGATCCCATTTGATTCTCCCTTAATGACCTTGACCCAATCACAGCCGAATCGCACCCTCGATTACGATTGCTCTGACATTTTGGCACATAATCAAACATGGATACGCCAGCCAAGAGACCCATAAGAACTAAAGCAATTGCTCTGGAATTCCCCAAAAGAATCGTCACACAGTTTGTCGATACGTCAGATAATAAAAAATCCTGGCATCATCTCCAGTTCTGGAGTCAAGATAAGTTTAATCGGCATGTTTTAGATTGTAGTAGAGAAAAGCAAGGTTCGAAACATCAAGGCTGTATGGTGAGATTAACACACACCGATCAGTCAATGAGCAATGACATTAACACCACCTCCTTGTTTCTACACTCATTGTCCATTCTATCAGCTCCACTGACCATATAGGAGCACTTTGTAGTTCTACAGTTACAGACTGTAGTCCATCTGTTTCTCTGCATACTTTGTTCTTCAATGGTCAGGACCCTCACATGACCCCAACAGAGCTCTGCAGTGACACTGGTGGTTTTTCAAACATGCCCATTCACTGTTCGCTTATATTAGACAGTCCTTGTTGGTCCATCTTGTAGATGTAAAGTCAGAGACAATAGCTCATCAGCTGCTGCAGTTTGCATTGGTCATTGTCAGGTCCATCAGTGGTCACAGGACGCTGCCCTTAGGACACCGTTGGCTTGATGGTTTTGGTTCTCAGTCTAGCAGCGACACTGAGGTGTTTAAACTCCAGCAGCACTGCTGTTATAAATACAGTAAAAACTTCCATTATTTCTATTTCTATTATTACAGGCTTGACATCATAACAAAAGCAAAACCATTTTTGGTGCTGTATAGAACAAGGGTTCTTATCTATGAGTGAGTTTTAGTTAAAGCTGCACTATGTAAGACTTGGGGATTTGGAAACCCCTCTGTTGAAAATATATAATTGCATGCAACATGCAGAAGAACTTTGCAGTGTGGGTTGTGATTCAACTTTAATGCGCACATAAGAGATTAAAAGGGAACTCAAAACTTGATGAAGGACACGTTTTCTGAGGATGTGAGTGAATTATCTACTATTGTCATCATATCTTCATCAGTGTAATGTTGATTTTGAGATCATTTGAGGCCTAAACATCAAGCCAGACCTTCTTTTTGAGCCTGACATCTGATGTGGTGTGAAAAACTCCCAAGCCAACACTTTACACTGTAACTTATGTTTTAGCCTGTTTTTATTCTCTTCATTCAGTAATGATACTTCTTTCAGATAAAATAAAAAAACATCTTACATAGTGCAGCTTTAAAGTCCACAGAAGGGAAAAATGATGATGGACTGTTCAGTAGAGCTTCCATGACATTTAGCAGAGGATTTCAGTCTTGTCAGGAGAGTGAAGAAGGCATGCAAGTGAGGCTTTTTGGCAGAACAGAAGAGAGCACACATTTGTTTTGTGTGGTTGCTTCAGAAAGCTAGAGAGTTTCCAACAGAACGAGTCAGAAGAATGCTTGGCTACAAACTGCTATGCTCAAATCCCTCCTGTATGTCAATACTGTGTCCTTTCCTTATGCCTTGAGTTGCTGTAATTTTTTGTATTATAATTACATTTTTTCATTTGGAGTGTTTTGGTGTGAAGTTCTCTGTTCTAGAGTCAGTTCACAGTGGTGGTGATAGGTTCTGAAGTAATTAATGTTCCACAAAACGGTCACAGGTGTGTATTTTCCCTTAAACTTTTACTGCCCATTCATTGTGGAGAGATACATTCAGGACAAAATAGAGGCAAAATAGTAAAAATTTGTAATTACTTCAATTTCACCATCATCAACATTCCATATAAAACTCAGAAGACACATGTAGGCTCACTGGTGGTTTTGGACAATAAATAAAATGTTATTTGTGTTGTAGTCATGGTGACCCCTGGTTTCTATCACCACCACTGTAAAGAAATCTGAACCATTTTACACCAAACCACTCTGAATCACACAGTTTACATCTCAGCAATTAAACAAAGTAGATATTTTAAAAATATGTGGAATTCCATTTAATATAGTAGATAAATTGAGAATTTCCCCGCTGTGGGACTAATAAAGGATTATCTTATCTTATCTTATCTTATCTTATCTTAATGAGACATTCATTTTAGCTAAAATGGGAAGTGGGCCACCTTATGAATTATTTTATTTATTTATTATTTTACATATTTATATGAAGTATTCAAATACTATTGATAGCATAAAATTCAAACCTAAACATGTCATATTCACAATGGATACCCATAAATATATACACACTTAGGGTGTATCCTGCCTTCCACCCGATGACAACTGGGATAGGCTCCAGCACCCCCGCATCCCAGAAGGAGAAGCGACTTAGAAGATTTACAATTTACAATTCTTCTAAAAACAATAAAATATTCACATCTGTACAAGTATTATGTTCTAATCTATTGAAACACAAGGCATAAATAGAGACAGTAATAGGTTAAAAATACAAAATCATCATTAATGGGGTACTTTTTATTTGGAGGTGTATAAACCTCCAATCTCCAGGTGTATAAACCTAGGTCCTAAACCCTAACCTCTAAATTTGCACTTGCGAAAATACTTAAAACTTTTTTTTATAGTTTTTTAAAAGTTCTTTTTTTCTTTCAAAGTGAAGTTGAAAGATTTAACCTATCACGAGAGCAATTTTTAAATAAAAATCTTATTCACAAAAAATTATCCCCCATTTTCATGTCACTACCAAAACAGAGTTTTAATCTGTGGGTGGAGCCTTGTTTTAGCCACGCCCTTGCATTTTAGAGCAAGAAGTGAGACTGAAGTCTGAAAACCAGTGTGAAGCATTAAGGACTGTCACTAGCGAAAAAACATATTTTCACCTTTTTTGTGTTTTAATAAAAAAAATATGATGATTTTTTGTACAGCTGTTCAAAGCTGTGTTTGCTAGTCATGCACTGGCTGCGTTTTTGAGATCTGCTCAAAATGAACTAAAATTGTCACTGCCAAAACAGTCACTACTGAAACATTTGGTTTTGAATAGAATAGAAAAGAATGGAATTTCCAAATGAGTTTTTCATAAAATGAACTTTTAAATGAGTTAGTTTAAGTCCAGATTACAATGGGGTTGTGCTTGGAGGCCGATAGCTGCAGGACTTAGAAAGGTAACTGTTTTTCTGTAATATTTTCAACACAGAATGCAAGAGAAGACCTGTCTGACAAAACACATCTCAAAGTCATGCATTATGTGCTGTGTTTTTTAATCAGTTTTGGAAGGATTTGCCCAGTTTACCTGACTTCACCATAATGTTGTCTTTATTTCCTTTTCCCCCATCCTTAATTCTTATATCGCCAGTGGTCAGTTTTCATTTTATGGACAAACATTTCTTCTCTCTGCATGTATTCCTTGCCATCTGCTACAAAGCACCTCCTCAGTGTTGTAAAACACCATCGCCTCCTCCTCCTCCCTGCAGCTGCAGCCTCAGCCAATGCTCCATGTGTTAAAATCAGTCCAGAGGCATTTCTCTGTGCTGCCTCGCCCAGCGCCTGCATGAAATTACCAGCTCATGGTGGCCATATAATGGCTTTGACTGCATCGGCCAGTGGGACAAAATGAAGGCCATACCATCTGAATCCCCAACTCAATGGAAAGTGAATCAGTAGAGAACCCTGATCCATTTTAATGAACCTATTTTTGGGAAACAATGCTTTAGTTGAAAATTGTACACTACTATTTTTGTTTATCAGTTAATTTAAACAGATTTACTTAATGTAACACATAAATGTGCTCATGCTTTAAGCAGTACGTCTTCAAAAAAAGAACATCTCATTTACATCATTATCACTGCAAATGCAGCAGTGACTGCAAATGCATCAACATTCTCATTTTCCCATCATATTAAACCTACTTTAAATCACACTGCCATCTAGTGTTCGTTTCTGCATTCAAAATGTTTGACTAAACATTTAGGCTTTGTGAAGCCACCAGCACAGGAATTAGTCTACAGACTTGCACAGAAGACGGTGCTACAAGGGTTCTTTATTAAAGGGAATGATTTTATTTAGAACCATGAACTCTGAATAGAGCCATTTCATGCTTAAACAGCTCTTTGCATGATATGGCTGTTCAGATTGATGGGGAATGTGCTGTAAATGGTATTTGCTGTATGTGGTATTCCATATGGCACGTGAAAATGGATCTATATAGCACCAAAAAGGTCTTCTATTGTTATGATAGGTCAATAGCAGAACACGTTTTGGTGCAATATAGAACCATATGTACATTCTCCATCAATCTGAAGAATCATTTCTTCATGCAAGAACCCTTTAAGCATGGAAATAGTTCTACACTCTTAAAAAGACGATTCTTCAAATGCAATGGTCCAATTTAGAGTCATATAGAGTTATAACCATGCTTAAATGGTTCTTTGCATGACAGTGTTTTTTCTTTAGACTGATAGGTGTTATATTGTATAAAGAACCTTTAATAATGGTTCTATATAGCACCAAAATAGTTCTGCTATGCGTCAAGTTTGAAACAATAGAATAACATTTTTTGTTCCAATATAGAACCATATACATATTCTCCATCAATCTGAAAAACTACTTCAACAGTTTGGGTTCTTTAATAAACAGTTGTTCTATATAGCGCTATAAACACTAACAGAGCCCTTTGCATGCTTAAATGGTTGTTTGCATGATGAAATGGTTCTTCAGAGTGATGGAGAATGTATTGTCTCTATAACCAATTACGGTTCTGTTACTTTTACAACATCAAGCTTGAAACAATACCAGAACCCTTTTTGGTGCTATCTAGAACCATACACAACACATCCTCCATCAACCTGAAGATCCATTTAAGCATTAAATGGTTCTCTATGGAATTCATGGTTCCAAATAGAACCTTCTTTGTACTAAAGAGTGTAGTTCAGCATTTGTAACAATATGTACACTGATTTCTAACAATTGGTTTAATCTTGAGGCCAAAGCAAGTTCACCACATTGCAATTGAGGGATATTCGTGATGAAATACACAAACAGACGCTTTAAAAACTGTAAAGGATCAGAAAAGAGGAAATGAGAGCGGGTTAGCACATGGCGCCTCTAACAGACTACATTTCCCAGAGTTCAACAGCGAGGAAGTCGTTGAAGGATGATGCATGTGCGTTTGTTATTGGTTTTGAAAGTGACACCCTTGATAAGACGGGGGAACATCGGTTGTGCCTACAGTAGGCTCTGCGGACTGACAGGGATGAGCCGAAAGTTCTCAGGATCGAGACTGAAGAGCTTTTGATTCAGTGTAAGGTAAGAAAGGAACGTTCTCACTGTTAGTTTTGTTGTTTGCTGGGATTTATCACGAGGCTAAAGTTCGAATCGTTCATTCCATCTTAAAGGTTGCAGCAGCCACCTCAGGCGCCACAATGTGACTGCTGCAGCATTTAAGGTGGAACGGACAATTCAAAGAAATTTCAGCCTGTTAAGTCTTAGAAGCGACCGCATGTAGGTTAATTCCTCATTATAAGCCCAGACTGCGCAAGCTTTAAGTATTAAATGTAATAGCCAGTTACTTTTGTTGTTGTCAGTCTTTAGCAATTGAAAAACATGTTTCGCAATACTCAACTGAGCAGCAGCTGTTCATTAATTTTTCAGTTAATATTTCTAAAGAAACCTATTTTTAATAGAGCCAGCATATATGTTATTCCAAATAGTTCAAATAAATAATAATTATATTGACTTTTACATATAGACATCCCGTGAAACTACCTATATACCTTCTGTTCCTTCCACACTTCAAGTTCCAGCTACAGACCTGTGCTTTTTGCTCAGCTTTGGTTGTTTGCCTGTTTATTTCCCTCATTGCTCAGCTGATTCATAAGTACATCACAACCTCTGCGTACACTCCATCACCTCTCCGAGCCTTTCTCTGATTAAACATTCCAAGAATGTCCCTCGTGTCATTTCACAACACTTTAAGAAATCCAATAGCTTCAAACTATTCTTGAAGGCTTCTTTGGAAAGCAGCTAAATATAGTAGAGCAGAGCACAAACAGGACGACCTACATCAGCCAGAGTGACACAGTTATTGTCACACGGTAGGTCCAAAATTCAAAATGACCTGATTCTCATGAACCTGATGCTGTTTGGCTTCATCTTGTCTTGCATGCAGCAGTCACCGTGCGATCTGGACATCATTTGTCATCAGGTGTTCGAACTCTGACAGAACTTTCATCAGCCTTCTGACTCTGTTGCCATGGAGAAGCCTTGGAGGGTGAAATTTAGGAATGTGGACCAGACCTACTTCCCTCAAACCAGGGTGGAATGTCGGTACACTATAAGTGGTCACCACAAGTGGAGCAGTCGTGATTGGATAGGGCTTTTCAAGGTAACTACAGGGCATCAACATAAAAGCAAAACAAGAGTTTTGTTCTGGAAAAGTTTGGAATTAGATGGATTAATACTTGGATAGATTCATTTTTTTTGTGAGCAAAGTTACAAAAGTAACATATACAGTATGGATAAAGAGTTCAAACTGTTTGCCAAAAGGTACTAATTTAGATGTTTTATTCAAAATTTCAAGAATTTCAAGAGAACAAGAAGTTGTCAATGAGCAGTCATAATTAAACAGCATTTTTCATTATAAAGAGTGCAAACCAATTTAACTAGATTTAGTATCAGACATTGACACGAAATCAGAATTTTTACAAATATTTTTCTTCTCAATTCCAGCAGATGTCTGAAAAAATAAATATTGTGACATATCATATATCATGAAACTTCCTATATTATATATTTTTCTGTATCACATTACTCTACAAGTCATTAAATGACCAAAAACTAAACTGTGTTTATTTTTTGAAATATGATGATTACTGCATGTTCAATCTTGATATTTTATTCAGAATTCTGGATGCAAGTAATATTTCATTATATTTATTTACAGGTTCCTAGTGTCCTACTGATTATCTGAGACTGTAAAGTTGTTGAGGAGGATCATATTAGAGACATTATATACATTTATCTTAAAGCAAATTGGTTTACATTATTGAAAACATCAGTTCCAAACTATTGAACAGTGATCCCACAAACTTTGGTTTGTAGTGCATATGTGGTGTCACTTTCATACTTCTTTCATGTTCCAGGCGGGATGGGCATCAATGAAGGACTATTACACGTTCGCCTGGGCTCTTGCTCCAGAAGGATATACAGTTGGCACAGAAGTGAACTGCAGTGTCCTCTTCCAGCGTATGTTTCTCCTCCAGACTCTGACCTGAAATTCTGAAGGAAAAAGCAGTTAACACAAGTTAGCTTCACACTCTTAGTGAAAATAAGGTTCCTCAGTGGTCCCTGGCTTCAACCTGAGATCCTAAGTCTCAGAAAACACTGTAAAATCTTGAAAATGTAAGCATGATTTTCTGGGTGTGACCTAATATTCTAATGAGCATGTGTGATTGACATTCCTTAGTCCAACACCCCCGGCCTGCTACACCACTGAAGCAAAACTAAACACAACAGGCAGACAGTTGAGCTAGCTGTCCATCTCAGTTAAGCTTGCTACGCAAGCTTTCGCTTGGCAGTTGGCTTTCTCTCAGTAAGATTCTCTGATTCACAGTTTAGCACAAACTGTGTGGTAGGGACAACCAACAGCAGCCTGGTGATTGATTGGTGAAGATTAGGAGCATTCAGTTTACGTAAAAAGAGGAGAATTGTGGTGAAATACATTGCCCATGTATTGAGATATTTAAGCATGAAAAAGCTTTTGGAATTTTACTGAATGTCCTCATGATAAAGGGTATCTAACAGTAGATGTCTGAAGCATAGTCATCGTTATAGCCATTTTAGGAACTCCAATTCTAAGTTAGTCTGGCCTATGAGGAAAAAATAATGCACACCAAAAATCTCTGCATATCTATGCCCTCTGGTGAGCAAAAATGTCCCTAAGCTGATACAATTTGTCATGCATCCATTTTCCTCCACATGTTACTGGATCCTTTGAAGTACGAGGTCATTAAAGAGCCAAAATATGAAAACTGCTTCAGGCAAGCTAACACTGTTGTACACTGAACTGACATCATAAAACTGGCAACCTCGCCAAAATACCCAAATACCCCATGCGTACCAGCATGCTTTGTTTAATGTACTTAAACTGCTTTTGGCAGTTTCAGGCAGCAGTTTGAGTAGCAGATTTTGGTAATTAAGAGTGTTGAAGCTTGTATGCTCTCCACTAAAAAAATCCTCACAGCAATGTTCCATCATCTAGTGTAATGCCTTCTCAAAAGTGTAGACACTGTTACTGCAGCACAAACTCACTATTTATAAACCTTCATTTCAGATGAAACCCTGGAGGAGCAGGTGTCTGCAAGCTTTTGGACATATAATGTAGCTGCAATGTGGTGCCAAGTATTAAGCAAGGCCACAGCTCACCTCCATTCTTTCTCTTCCTCTTTTAGCATCCTATCTACCAAGCCCTGGAGGGACAG
Organism: Pygocentrus nattereri; assembly: GCF_015220715.1. Lineage (NCBI taxonomy): Eukaryota > Metazoa > Chordata > Actinopteri > Characiformes > Serrasalmidae > Pygocentrus > Pygocentrus nattereri. The sequence continues at coordinate 14,004,782 of NC_051231.1, forward strand.
CATTCCAGTTTGTGTACATAGATGAGTCAGGGGAGATCTGTGCAGTGAGCCCTCAGTTTACCTTCTGCGCACCAAGGCCTTTGGATGAGCTGGTGACGCTGGAGGAGGAGAGGAATGGAGCAGAAGAGAATGAGGGAGAAGACTTACTGCTGGTGGTCCCCAAAGCTCAGATACTCCAGGTCAGACCATGCCTGTGAATAAGGAACAAAGGCAAGGACAGCTGGGTATTTCAGACCAACTAACCAATGTACTGTGCCATGTACCCACAGAGCCATCTGGACGCATGTCAGCAAGAACTCAAGCAGTTACAGAAGAAACTTGATGCTGCCACAGAGGAAGCAAAGAAACAGAGGGAGCGAAACGAAACATCAAAGATGGATTTTGAAAAAGAGAGGGCCGAGATGAAGAGTGAGATTGAAGAACTGAGGGACAGCCTGAGATGCAGCGTGGAGAAGATTCAGCAAATGGAAGAGAAGCAAAAGGTATAAGCACTGCAGCTAGAAGAAATGAAATGGTATAAGCACTGCAGCTAGAAGAAATGAAATGGTATAAGCACTGCAGCTAGAAGAAATGAAATATAATTATTGTTGGTAGTGAAATGGTACCATAGATAGTACCTAAAGAAAACATTCTTAGCTTTAATCTGTATTAATGTAACAGCATTATTCAAGCAGTTTAGCATCACTTTCATACATAACGTGTAAAGAGCAGCTTGCATTTTTAAGTGATATAAAGCAGTGGTTTTAAACCTGTGGGCCATGGCCCCCCAGTGGGCCATGGTGGTACTGCTGGAGGGCCTCTGGCTGTATGTTTTTTATTTGTGAAACAATATTGCGGTGTATAGACATTTTTTATGTTGCATGATTATACATTCAAGTGAAATTTGATAGGTTACACTGTTTATTATATTTATGTTTTTAATTTTAAGTGATTGGCTGGTGTGTATGAAACTTCTGTGGTTAGTTGAGCGAGCCATGAGTAGCTCTGGTATAAAGAATTATGAGGTTTTGATATGATAGTACTCATATATACCATAACAAACATGTCAAACATGTATGGTTGTATGTCAATGCATGTCTAGGAACAATTTAATATGTGTACATGGATTGTCACAAAACACTAATATTAACGCTGCGGCTCAGACCTTTAATCTCATATCTTTATTCTTAGGATATGCTGAAGTCCAGTGAAAGTATCTCTGCAGAGGTTAGTGTGCTGTTAGCAGAAGGAACTGAAAACCAGCAGCGAATCAAAGAACTTGAGGAGGATTTGCTCAATCTGACTCAGCAAAAACAAGAGACGGACGCAGAGCTGGACAGGTAGGCCACATTTATTAGTTATGTAGATGCACTCAAAAGGAAATATGACTCTTACCAAGAGCCACTATGAAAAATACAACACTCGTCAGCTATTTTTGGCTGAACTTTGTAGATGACTTGCTGGAACCAGTCCAGCATCACTCCTGTGCCCAAAGCTCTCATACTTATACTCAGTGTATCTAGACCAGTTCTAGACTGTTCACGAATAATGTTTTTTAAGTATTATTTTTAAGTATTGTACAATAATAACAAATTCGAAAAGAAGTGCTTTATCAAAAACAGAATAAATGCTGAAGAATGACTTTTAGAGCTATAGGGCTTAAAAATTATATAAAACTTTAAAACTGTGTTTAGAACATGAAAAAGCTATCAAAAATATCAAGGCTGTATTTACTTTGGCAGAAGGAGCCTTTAGCATAAAACTACAAGATGGTTCTTCGAGGTTCTTTAGTAAATGAGTTTGATTCTATGAATTTTTTTTTTTCATCAATACATTTTTTTGTTCATTCATGGAATATATTTAGACAGAAATGTATTTAGATTTATAGTATTATAAGTGAATGAGACTTTCCAGGGTGATTGTTTTCACAGCAGGGGGTACTCGTCCCTCATCTCATTACTCACCAGCATTTCAACACAGTCATACTATTTCACATACAGATAAACAAATGAAGTCCTACTTCTTCTGATAACAGAGCAACAGGGAAAATATTTAATTTTATTAATTAAAATATCCAAGTTGATTTCCAGTCTGGTGGTGGCCGACCAGAGGGCGCTACAGACAGAGGTTAATTTGTCTTTAATTTCGTTTATTGTTGTTGCTCAAGTGTTCTGTACTAGGCTAAGTTCATTTCTGTGTTTTTGTAAATACATTTTGGCCCAATCCCATTTTTTATTTTTACACCTACACCTTGTTTTCGAGCGTCATCTTGCTGCTTGGAACTGAGCTACAAAGGGTAGCTGAAATCTTCCCTACGAAGTGGGACAAACATCCAGTAAAGAGTAGCATTACTTATTTAACAGGGAAATTCTTCAGTGATATAAAGCTGAAGTCAGCTATTCGACAGCTTCTCATTCGAATTTTGCCGCTCCACCTAAAATGGAGCAGCAGTTACATTCTGGAGCTTCAGGCGTTAGAACTGCTATTTAAAGACTATTTAAAATGGAACGCGCTAGTTACAGTGATGTCATTGTCCTATTAGCAATTTTTATGCTTGTTATGTAGAATATTACCATAATACATTGAAACGACATTAAACTACACAAATCAATGGTTATTGTAATTTGTCAACAGAGAAAATTCTTTGGTTGCTTGTGCAGACATGAAAATGTGAAATGCCATTTTTTTCTTTTTCTCATAACACTCTGTTTGGAGTGTGCCTCTGAAAAACCTTCATTTCGAGGACGATGTAGCCTTAACACTTTGCCCTACCCCTCTCTATCGCAACGAGAATCGGAACACCCTACCCCTAGACATGGGCATGCAAAACGGAGGGCCTAAGGGCTGAGTGGTAGGGGTAAGGGGTGAAATGGGATCGGGCCTTTTCCTTTTATTACATTGTTCACTTTATTAAAAAAAAATGTAACTTTACTGTTTGCAGGATGAAAGAGAGAGTCAAGAAGATGACTACACAAAGGAAGGATGAGGAGGATGAGAGGAGGAACTTGCAGGTGAATTGTGAAAAAACATCAAATGTTTAAAATGACTCTTTCCCGTCTAATGTAATTAAACAGTGTTTGGTTTGTTTTGTTTGTTTTTGTTTGATTTAAAATGAAACAATGACCGAACAGTATGTAGGATTTTTTTATTCCTTTTAACCAGGAGAAAGTAACTGGAAATTGAACACAGACTTACTATAAATAAAAGCAGATGATTTGAAATACTTTACAGCCAATGAATGCCTGGCATGCCTTTGCCTGTGTCTTCTGAAAGGTAAAGCACTGTCAACTCAATATTGAGAATATTGAGGCGAATGGGTCTGAGGTCAGATGAAGTGATATGGTTTGCAAGCTTTAGTCTGGGTACCAAGGACTTGGCAAAATATGAGATCTAAATATGAACTTTTTTAATCAGACAGAGAGCGTACAGGCTCATGAGGAGCTGCGGGTCCTGCAGGAGCGCCTGGAGGCAAGCGAACGGAGCACGGAGGCTTTACGGAGGGACCTGAGTGAACTCGGAGCCCTGCAGAGCCACAGCCATGCTGAGCTGCATCAGGTCAGGTTGCAGGCGGCACAAATGACCCTGCAACTTTCCCAGGCCAACCTGGCGCTCCGTGAGGGACAAGCTGCCTGGTCCCAGGAAAGAGAGAGTATGAGGCAAAGTGCGGAGGTGAGGGAGGATGCTGTTAGACACTGCATCTCTTCATCAGTATTAGATTTGTGTAGCTGCATCTCATCTCACTGTCAGTTTAGTCTCAGGCAGCTGTTTGTACAGATTGAATTGACTTTTGTTGGCTCTTTGTTTCATAGTTTTAATAGCAGTACAGGTTTTTTCTTATATTGATTTCATTGTGTGTGTTGATTTCAGTGTGAGTGTTGATCTCATTGTGGGTGTTGTGTTGATATCAGTATCAGTCTTGATTTCAGTGTTGGTGTTGTTGATTTCACTGAGGATGTTATCTTGATTTTAGTGTTGGTGTTGTTCATTTCAGTGTGGGTGCTGTTGATTTTAGTATGGATCTTGTCTTGATTTGATTTGCCAGCCTGCTAGCTGACTTATTAGCAGTAAAATGTTTAATTAAAAAGTAGGGTTTAAATTGTGTGCTTTGTAGATTGTGGTTAATAGGATGTATTGGTTTGCCTACTGGCTTATTAGCAGTGAAAATATTTTAGCTAGGAAACTGGCTCTTTGTTTGTCACAAGATCACGTTCCACAAAAGTTTGTGGTATTTGTTATGCATTTTCTTGTTTTCAAGTTTTAATAGCAGTACAGGTTTTATCTTATATTGATTTAAATGTATGTGTTGATTTCAGTTTGAGTGTTGATCTCATTGTGGGTGTTATGTTGATTTTAGCAGTAGTGTTGATTTCATTGTGTGTGTTGATTTCAGTGAGTGCTCTATGATTTCAGTGTGAGTGTTGATTTCAGTTTGAGTGTTGATCTCATTGTGGGTGTTATGTTGATTTTAGCAGTAGTGTTGATTTCATTGTGTGTGTTGATTTCAGTGAGTGCTCTATGATTTCAGTGTGAGTGTTGATTTCAGTTTGAGTGTTGATCTCATTGTGGGTGTTATGTTGATTTTAGCAGTAGTGTTGATTTCATTGTGTGTGTTGATTTCAGTGAGTGCTCTATGATTTCAGTGTGAGTGTTGATTTCAGTGGATGTAGTGTTGATTGCAGTGTGAATGTTGATTGCAGTCTGGCTGTTGTTGATTTCAGTATGTCTAGAACTATTCTTCCTCTCTCCACAGCTGGATAAGGAACGAATCCAAAAACTGAGTCGTGAGCTTCAAAAAAAGGAAGAGTGGCTCCAAGAAGAAAGAACAGAGCGAGAGAAACTGGAGCTGGAGCTTGGAAATGAGAAAGACTGCAACCGGGTAAATATATCAGTGTGTATGCAGGACTATACTTAGACACTTGCTGTCATTCTCTGTGTCCAGCACACAGCTGGGTCGTGTTTCAGGCAGAGTCATGAGTTGAGAATAACTTTTGGGCCTGTTGTTGCATAATAAAGGTTAAAATAGGCTTCGCGGCTAACACTACAACTAAATACATGTGCTTTCTGATGCCTCAAGAGCCACAAACACAGATGCAAAGTTGATGAGGCATAGAGAAAATAGAATTTAGAAACTGTCATCCAATAAACAAGCAGATACAGTTGTTTCTTAGCCTAAATTCAATCGAATTATAAAATGCTATGGATAATAGTTTGTTTTGTAGTTTAAATGTGAATAACACTACATAAAAAATAATCACGATGAATGGAAACAAAATTTCATACACATTATCTTTGTGTGCAGGAGCTTAGGGCGAGTCTCAGAGCCATACAGAAGGAGAGGGAGCAGCAGCAGCTGGAGAAACAGGCACACCTTTCCTGTTTATCTGAACATGATAGTGTCTGCATATTTCTTAAAGGCTTTCTGAGTATATTCACACTGATTGTATGTTTTTATTCAAACGCAGGAGCTCTTAGATCACATTCATCTGCTGCAGCTGCGGATGGAAAGGGAGGCCGATGCCAAATGGACAGAAGCAGCATCTGCAACACGTCAGTCAGGCTTTTTGAAGCTACAACACAACCACTTGCTCATTTTTGTAGTCTTCGATCAGTTAGCGTTATGCTAACATACTCATGATACTTATTACTGTGATTATATAAACAGAATTATGTTTTTATGCAGATTAACATGGGCCTCTTGGTCTTTTTTGCCTGGATATTTTATTACTGTACTAGATATATGTAATTGAGCTATAAGGGCTCCACCCATAAGTGCTTAAACACTGAATAAAAATCATTGTAGTTGTTGTTCTTCATATTGTCATTTATTGTTATTATTATTATTATTATTATTATTATTATTATTATTATTATTATTATTATTATTGCATCTGTTTTGTCTTATTAAACCTCAGAAAAACTAAACATTATGATGCATATTGTGTATTATGGAAATGCTTGAAGCATTAGTATATAATACTATTGCAGTATCACCCACTGTCTGTAAATTAATAACTCACTCTGTCCAACTTTACAAAGGTAGCTACAAAAGAATGCATTTGTGGGCAGAGCTTGGCAACACCAATTGATTCATAAACTCTTGTATCACCCCTTAGTCAACATTGAGAGCGCACCATCAGCCATAGAGACGTTTGGCCATAATGATCTAGAGGAACCTCCTGAGATACAACCTCTGATCCACAAAGAGAGGGATGAGGACAACCAGGAACAGACTGAACAGGAGAGCTCGATTGGGACAAGAGAGCAAAGCAAGAGTGAAACAGACAGAAAAGAGATGGTAAGAGAAATAACATTAAATCTACCTCCTTGTTTCTTCACTCATTGTCCAGTAAGTGTTGATAGAAGGAATTGGACTTAATAATATGGCTTATTGGTTTATATTCAAATTTGTTACCTAAAACTATATGGAACAGTTTCCAACATGTCATGTTAATGTTATGACTGAGACATATTGCATTCTGCTTTTGAGTTGCATCTTGTGGAATTGAGTAAGATGTTGAGATGATCTGGCAGTGAATCTTTTATATGGGTTTTTGTGTGTCTTAAACAAGGTGCCAGTTAATTTGGGAGTCCAGGATGATCCGAATGCTAACAAAGACAAAGCGCTTATCCTGTCTGACATCAAGGGGCACATACCGAGGTAACTATGATGGACGCTAAACCTAACTGCTCAGTTTATATCACAATTACATTTAGAGCCAGTTATTCATTCAACCTAATGAGAAACTGTGGAATAGGCTCAGTTTATATCATTATACCTTCATTTAGAGTCATTTATTCATTCAGCCTAATGAGATTCTGTGGAATAGGCTCAGTTTGTATCACAATACCTACATTTAGAGTCAGTTATTCATTCAGCCTAATGAGATTCTGTGGAATAGGCTCAGTTCGTATCACAATACCTATATTTAGAGTCAGTTATTCATTCAACCTGATGAGAAACTATGAGTCCAGCTTATTAAATAATTTTCTAGAAAAACTCTGGAGTTTTTTTCTGATAATACTTTGTGAATTACTGATTCTGAGATGTGCTGAGTTGCTACAGTTTCTTATTAGATTGAATGGAATTTTTTTGCCAGTTTTCTGTACAGTTTGTCCAGTTTCACAACAGTTGCTATAAAAGAGCATGTTTGTGGGCGGAGCCTGGATATGTCAATTATGAAAAAAACCTGATTTGTCGAAAACTAAGAAAAATGATGTCTCAGGTGTGTGAAGTACACTGCAGATGTGGTACCGTAGTATGTGAAAACATCTTAAATCTAGTCAATAAATGTAACATTTCTTATGCAATTTTATGTAGCCCTAAAGGGGAATTTCACCCATTTTCCAAAGTTTCTCCATAGATAAATTTTTAATATGTTAACAGAGTCATTCAGGATGCTTTGGTGCTCTGTTCTAGAGAAACGTACTAAAATTGTTCACAGCGGTGGTGATAGGAACCAAACGTCTAAAAAGTTTTAATGCCTCTAAATGCTACAATACAGAAAGTTAGATGAATTGGTTAGGAATACACTGCCTGACACTTACAATAGTTTTGAGATTAACCTCCGTCCTAAAATGTATTTTTAAAAGCTATTAATGGTGGAGGGATACATGCAGGGCATGCAGGTTCACTTGTGATTTTGGATAGTATATATATATAGTCTATATTTGTGCTGTAGTCATGGCAACCCCTGGTTCCTATCACCACCACTGTAAAGAAATCCAAGTAATTTAGTTTCTCTTTACACCAAAGTACTTCAAATGACTTTGTTGACACATTTATTTATGTAGAAATGTTAAAAGAAATGGTGAGGTTTCCCTTTAAGTTTCCCTCTATTGGCTCAGTAGTTTTTTCAAGCATTATTCCTCTAAAGAATTTCCACATTCATTACATAAAATTTATGAAACATGTCAAGATATAAGTCCTTACAACTCACAATTAGAAACATTAAATATTACATATTAAATATAAAGTATCATTTTTGCAGTGCACAAAAAATAAAAATTCTAATGAGCAATGAAATCCGCACTGTTCCCCAAGAACCTCTGACCAACAACAAGCTGGCAGAAGATAAGAGCTGTCCTCCTCTTACTGTGGCCTAACATTTCCGTTCACTTTCAGCTCTTTTATAAAACGCAAAGCATGAACGCAGTTAGCCCTTCAAAACGATTCCGCTGCAACTGCGAAGCCGCTGAAGTATTTTTATAGCATGGAAAAAGAAACCACTCACAGAAGGGAGTTGGGTTGAATCTCCAGCCAAGTGCTCTTAGAATTGCGGAATATTGCTCAAGTGCAAATTTCCCATGAAAGCACCCCTCTCGCGTGCCTCTCTCTTTCGTGCGCGAGGCTCAGATGACAGACCCGTGGCCTCATTTAATCCCTGTTTGCCTTCCCGCAGTGATCTTGCTGATTTTCCCTTGTGGTGACACACAGGAATAGAGCAGAGGGAGGAGAACCTGATGCTACTTGTTTACATCCCTGCCACATCATGTGCTCGAGCTGAGTGTAACATATCAAAACAGAGCTCTGCAAGCTGCCTTGTTTCCTAATTAATGAGGTATCTAATGGATATGCTGTGTGCGACGGGTGTGTGCCTTTTATTGTGTGAATGTGTGGCTGTTGGTGTGAAAATGAGTAAATAAATAAATCAGGGAACTTTATAAAGATAGATGCTTAAATACATGTGCCAACTTGAATTCATTATTTAAATATGCTGTTTGATTCAACACCTTTATATCTGTTTTTTTTGTGGAATATTTTATATAAATCACAAGATTATAGATCTATAATGTAAAATGCTTGGGCAGACCTGGTTTAACTTCTGTACATTTTACTGCACAATTACTGTTTATTTAGTGAATCGAACATATTGGGAGGGGAAATAAAGCACATTGTGCCACAATTTATAATATGTAAACTCAGGACATAAACAGTAATTGCTCACTAAAATGTGCTGAAAATGTTCCCTGTGGTTTATTTTCAGCCAACAAAACATGTAATTTGACCAGAGGTGTTTAAACACTCATTTCACTGCTTAGAAAGATGCAATAACATAAGCACAGAGTAGCCCACCCACTGAGGTTTGGGTACATTTGCGGTGCTAGATGAGTAGACGTGGGCAATTGTAGCAAAAAAATAACATCATGATACTTTGATACTTTCAATGCACAATGCAAATCATGATGTTTCGTTTTTATGAGATTTGACAAATAAAGCACCAGTGAAAAAAAAAATACTGTCAAAAACTATAAGCACAATCATTTTTCTCACATTGAAATTCACTAAATCCAAATTAACAGGACTAATTACACGTCCTCTGTAATAAAACATGCAGTTAGTCAGTGTTCTTCAAGTACGATCCACAGTAGACTCAGAAAAGCATGCTGTGATGTGAATAATCACAGTAAATATCGTGCTTTTGCCCACCCCTACTGATCAGTTAGATTAATACAGTCTATTAGCTTTGACTAAATGTGCCTGAAAAGATTTTGAAGTGTTACAGATTCCTTTATTTGTGTATGCAGTGTTTACTTTGAATGCTTTCACACAGTGAAAGAGAATCTCTTCAATAAAGTGCTGTCTATTTATTGACCTCCGTGGTTAATCATGTGATTTTCACACTTGAATGCTGTCAAATTTTTGAGGGTATTTACACACATGTAAGGTGAACCTTGTAGGAAATGCAGCCCTTTTTATAATAATAATAATAATAATATTGATAATACATTGAGGTTCTATACTAATTGAAGGCTTTCCTAGAACTGTGTATCTAACCCAGTCATTTTTGTAGTCACTTTAAAATCTAATTTCTGATTGGAATATTTATCGTTGTAGGTGAGCGAACAAATCAACATTATTAAAAGTGTTTTTTTGTAAATGTTGTGTGTCTGTTGTGTCAGTTGTACAGGATTGTTTGATATGAAAGAAAGCTGCCGTTTTGTCCATTTTATCTCTGTCTTTGTGGAGAGGTCCTCACCCCTCCCCTTTCATCCTCATTGCTCACTAGCACACAGAGAGAGTCCAGATAACAGTTACCAGAACAAAAATATTGTATTTAGCTGTAAGGTTAACATTATGATTAACAGCAGATGAGTGTACAGGACATTAAGGGGTGTATGCAAAAGTTTAGCACAAAAGAGTAGAAGATGTAGATATGCAGTTTAGGCACAGGGTGGTCAAGATTTTTCCGAAGTTTGGTTAGCTTGCTAATAAGCTCATTGACATTAGCCTGGTGGCAGTCGTGGCCTGGAGGTTAGGGATCTGGCCCTGTGACCGGAAGGTTGCCGGTTCGATCTCCAGGGCTGACAGTTCATGACTGAGGTGCCCTTGAGCAAGACACCTAACCCCCAACTGCTCCCTGGGTGCCGTGGATAGGGCTGCCCACCGCTCCGGGCAAGTGTGCTCACTGCCCCCTGGTGTGTGTGTGTGTTCACTAGTCTGTATGTGGTGTTTCACTTCACGGATGGGTTAAATGCGGAGGTGGAATTTCCCCATTTGTGGGATCAAAAAAGTATCACTTCACTTCACTAGTTTTTACTGTTGAAAAGCCGTTCCACTTGTGCAATGTAGGTTCTTCAAAGTCATAAAAACTATCCATCCATCCATCCATCCATTTTCTAAGCCACTTCTCCCTCAGGGTCATGAAAACTATATTTAAGCAAAAAGTAAGATTTTGAAAGCGGTATAGTCTCAGAAATAAAGATTCTAAACTGTATCCCTCTTGTTACTGGGGTGGGACCCTCAAGGGTACATCTTAGTGCCTTTAGTCAGAGAACATAATGGTACCATAATCCATTGAAATGATATTTTCCAAGTTGTATTGACTCCACACACCCCATCTCATCTCCAGGCTTTAATTTTATTGTTCTATTTTAAAGCATTAGGTTATGGAAAGATACAAATACCCACTTTCCACCTGGAAAAGCGCATTTAAGGTACACAGTTGGACCTTAAAACCGCTGTTGTACCTTTAAGGGAACATTTACATTGTTTTTTACCTTGATGAATGAAAAATGTTCCTGCACAGTAAAGAAAATGGTTCTATATTGAAACATGAACAGTCAAAGAACCATTTGCAAGTTTAAATGGTTCTTTCCATGGTGAAATGGTTCTTTGGATAAGTGGAGAATGTGCTGTATATGGTTTTATATATAACATTTTTGAGAAATGTTAACAACTTGATATTGCAGCAATTGCAGAACTGATTTGGTGCTACGTAGAAACATTTTCAAAAATGTTCTATGTAGAACCATCTACAACACATTCTCCATCAATTTTTGACTCTTCTATAAATGTTCATGGTTCTATTCATTCATTCATTCATTCATTTTCCAAGCCGCTTCTCCCTTAGGGTCGCCTGGGGGGTGCTGTAGCCTGTCCCAGCACTATCCAGTCCAAAAGAAGTCCAAAGTGTATCCTATCTTCTGCCCAATGACTTTAAATGTTCATGGTTCTATATAGAACCATTTTTTAAATTAAAGAATCTTGTCAGAAAACTTTGAAATCAAATCAAACGCTCCTTAAAAACCAAATCATTCCGAAAAATCTGGCACCAACCGGACTGTTTTAAACATGCTGATACCTCCTGTTAAAAAATGAGAAGCCAGACCTCAGCTGGGTTAGGGTTAGATGTTCTTCAGAGGAATTTAAAAGCTGCTTTTCATGATGTGACATGTTGCTGAGTAAAGATCTATACAACCTAAATGATCTGGCACTTTCCTTGCTTTTATGCTATTGTTCCATCTGAGTGACTTCAATACACATTTGCCTGTTTTTTGCTTCTCTTGCAGAATATGTAATCCACATTGAAATATAGGTTCTCCGTGTGGGTATTAATGCATAAAGCCAGATGAACAAATTAAATGTGGGGGGATTGCAGATCGTACACATTTATTGGTGTAATTCTGTAGACCAATGGGGTGGGGAATCCTCGCTATTTGAAATATTAGCCTAGTTTTATACCTCTAGGAAACTCGCAGCAGGTGAGAAAGAGAAGATGCAGAGCAAGCTGTATCTGACAGACAACCAATTTCAATCATTACGAAAAATTGTGTCAAGAAGACTCTTCAGGACTGCATACAGGTATTAAAAGAGTCCAAGAAAGAGAAGAAGACGCTGGCATTAACTCTGGTTTACCTCTCGCTGGAAAGCCTGATGAACAGAAGAGCCCTGTTCAGTGATCTAACTGGGATTTATGGGCCACAGTGCAAAACAAACATGAACTGTATCAGACTTCTAGTGAATAAGAGATGAAAATGAATGTTTACTTGCTAGTAATTTTTATTGTTCAATTTTTATTTTTATTGTTTTATTTACTCGCTCAAATTATTACTGTTGTTATTGTTGTTAGCTGTCAACATGGGCCATATAGATAGTGTTTCTCCAGAATATTCTGTATTCTGTTTGGGTCTTTAGCCTTCTTAATGGTTTCTTCATGATTCACCTGATTGTGTCCATCCACCTTGTTGCTGGTCATCCTCTTCCTTTTTTACCCTCCCCCCAGTTTCCCCAGAAGAACCAGTTTCCATGAAACTTTTTCTCTTAATGTGTCTAAAAAGTTTTATCTGGGCTTCAACTAAGAAGTGAGACTTGATTTGGTTGGGGATCCATCTGAGATGCTCTGAAGAGGCTCACCTCAAGTCTTGTCCAGGGGCCGGATTCACAAAAGTGTTTTAAGAAAGAAAATCTTTTAAATGTGGGTTTTTCTTCAGTTCATTCTTCAGAAAAAGTACCGAGAAATGGTTGTTCTTCAAATAATGTTCTGAAAATTCTCTTATTTTCTTTTCTTAATTATTTTATTAAGAACAAGTGTTATTCTTGAAAATATTATGTTCTTAACTATTATCTTGTCTCAGGCTGTATAAGCTGACAAGGTGAGCATCTAAATTTTTCATGAATGCTTTCTCAGCTGCTCCTCATCCATCACCTCACGATTATCATACTTCCCCAATGAGGGTTTTTTCCTGTTGGCTGTTTCTTCCACCATCCTCTGTAGTTCCTTTTTCCTTTTTTTAAATGTTTAGTTTGATGTTTTTTCACTGTCCTTTGAACTTGTTTAAATAACGGAAAAGACAGTTAATACAAATTCAGAATGTATCTTGCGTCGTTTATGGAACGCAATAAAATGCAACATAGTATATACAGGAAAACAGATTATCTTAAGAAAATTGTAAGGAAATAATGAAAATGATGTTTAGTGAATATTTGAGAACTTCTTAAGTTTTTTTGAGAATTGCATTTAAGAACATTTTTATGAACTTTTTAGCGTTTATCGTGAGAACCGTCACAACTTTCTTCTTGAGAAAGCTTTCATGTATCCAGCCCCTGCTTTTTACAGTCCAGCCTTCACACCCATAATTAAACACAGCAAAATATTTATGGATATTTATGGTGTTTGGCAGATGCTCTTATTCAGAGTGACACACGTAGGTGAGGGAAGTGTTAAGCGTCTTGCCCAAGGACGCTATGGGACTGATCTCCAATCTACAGGGTAGAAGGCAGAGGTTTCACCCACTACACTACACCAACCACCTTGCTATCTGAGAAGAATCCACAGCCTGGACGGTTCTGATCCTTGTTTGTAGAGACACATCATTAGTGCCAATCTGTGTTGTGTTTCTTGACTGCTGGATCTTTTAGTTAGTAATTGAACCAAAAGCTGGTAACATTAAAACTAATATGGAGGTTTTCAGGGTCAAAAATGGAAAGTTCTTGAACTGTCAGGTCAACCATTCAACCAGAACTTGACTCAGTATGCATTTCACTTACTGAGAACAAGACTGAGAGCAACAACCCTCCAAAACAAACAGGACCCTAAACATCACTGTATTACAGGCTTGGCAGAACATCAGCTGAGAAATATTTTGTCTCTATGGGTCACAGGCTGGAGATGATCACTGCCAACAAAATATTTGCAATCAGTTATTTAAAAAGACAGTTGAATGTAAGATGCTAATGTTGATTTGTCTGATCAGCGATCAAATATTGTGTTTTGAAAAGGGGGAACAAGCTGCAAAATGACTGTAGTTCATTCGTGGTTGGTGTAAATATCCTTGTCTTCAGCACATTAACCTCATTTCAGGTCCAAAATGCTGAAATACAGAGCACAACAACAAAAAACAAGTATTTATAGCTGCTTCTAAAATGAAAAGTACCCACTTTTAATAAGCCTTTGGCAATAAAATGGGTAGAACATTAATCAGAGAGGTGAAGAGAAGACGCAGCCAGTGACGTCACCTACAAACACATATAAATAATGGGTTCTTTGCATGATGATGGAGAAGAAACGATTTTGCTTCCCTGAAAGCTTTTCGCAGGATGATTGTATAAAGAACCATTTTCGTAAAGGAAGTGTAAGTATAAAGAACTTTTTTTTTTTCTTCAAATTTAAAGAAACTCCACTTAATGCAAAGGTTCCAGGAAGAACCTTTAACTTGGTGTACAAACCTTCAAATGGTTCTTTATACTCACATATCTTTTTCATACATTCATTTCAAAAGTACACACTTAAAGAAGATGGTTAGTCTAAGGTTCTTCATATGGAACCATGAACACTCTAAGAACCCATTGCATGATTATGGGGATTGTTGCATGGTGAAATGGTTTATTATGATGGAAAATGTGCTGTGTATGGTTCTGTATAGAACCTTTTGAAAAAAGTTAAAAACTTAATATTGCAATAATAGCTGAACCCTTTTTGGTGCTATATAGAACCATCCATCCATCCATTTTCTAAGCCGCTTCTCCGTCAGGGTCGCGGGGGGATGCTGGAGCCTATCCCAGCAGTCTTCGGGCAAAAGGCAGGATACACCCTGGACAGGTCGCCAGTCCATCGCAGGGCAGACAGACAGACAGACACACACTCACACCTAGGGGTAATTTAGCATGTCCAATTGGCCTGACCGCATGTCTTTGGACTGTGGGAGGAAACCGGAGAACACCCACGCAGACACGGGGAGAACATGCAAACTCCACACAGAGAGGACCCCGGTCACCCGGCCGGGGAATCGAACCCAGGCCCTCCTTGCTGTGAGGCAACAGTGCTACCCACCACGCCACCGTGCCGCCCGCTATATAGAACCATTTCCAAAATGTTCTAATATAGAACCATGTACAATATATACTCCTGCAAATCCAAAGAATCATTTCACCATGCAAAGAACCCCTTAATCATGGTGTTCATGGTTCATGGAACCATTTTCTTTACTAAAGAACCCTTGAAGAACTATCATTTTTTATAGTGTAGGGAACCAAAAATGGTTCTTCTTTGGCATCACTTCAGCAAAACTTTCTGTGGCATCAAAGTGTAACATGGGAAATAACTCTTTAAAGCGCCTTTATTTTTTAAATGTTATTGTTCCAAAAACCCTCTAATTGTTCCAGAATCTTTACATGATGTGGAGGTTCTCTTAACTTCAGACTCAAACTTGTCTCTCTCCATTCATTCAATCTTTTCTTATTATATGAAATAACAAAATATTGTTTATTTCAATAAATAATATTTGAAAATTATCTTCCAGTGCAACAAGACACTAACTAGTGAAAATGACAAGGACACATGTATGGAAAGAATCTTATAATATTCTTATAATAGTCTTATATATAGTTTTCGCAGTGTGTCACCTCACTCTCAATCAACAGACGCCCTGCTAGGCTGCCAATCTTATGGCCTCATGCCCGCCACTCCCTTCTTTCTCATTATGAAGCCTGTGGTAATGCATGCTTGCTTTTACAGCCAGCTCTAAAGCCTCCGCTGAAGGCTGGGAACAGGATTAATAGCCCGCTGCTCCCTCTACACTTTTAATTAGAAATGGAGGAGGGGTGAGAAGACTCTGGTGTCCACAGCTCATTCCCTCTCTCTTTTATCTCCCCATTCGTGCTTTTTTCTCCTTGTCCTTCTCCCGGTGACCTGGTAAACACCTCTGTTATTGCTTTCTCAGCAAATCAGATTTCAATTATTTTTGCTCTGGATTTTTTAATTAATTAGAGAACTTCTGCACCTCATTCAGTGCCTCAGCGTTCCTTCTGCTGCATTCTTCTTTACCACAGAACCGTTTCCACGAACAAAAGAACAGAAATGGTGATTAAAAAAAACTTACAATAGAAGCCAATGGGAAGATCTTTTACCATTTCTGCCTATTGACTTCCATTCTACATGCTCTTTAAGTCTGATGGTCTTCTCTGCAGAGCTCTAGATATACACATAGATACTATGAGGTGCAGATATTATCTATAGATACTATGTGAATCTGGTCCGCACCTGATAGTACCAGGTGCTCACCACATGATATCTGCTGGTAACTGGTGTGTACCCAATGGTATCTGGTGCTCACCACACAGTATCTTTTGTGCTCCTGATAGTGTTGGACGCTCACTACATAGTGTCTAGTGTACACCTAATAGTATCTGGTGCACATCCAATGGTGTCTGGTATGCATCTGAATGTATCTGGTGCTCACCACATAATATCTGCTAGTAACTGGTGCGTACCTGATAGTATCTGGTGCTCACCACACAGTATCTTCTGTGACGCTGATAGTGTCAGGTGCTCACCACATGATATCTAGTGTGCACTTAATAGTATCTGGTGCACACCCAATAGTATGCACCTAAAACTATCTGGTGCTCACCACATAATATCTGTTAGTAACTGGTACATATCCGATAGTATCTGTTTTTCACCACACAGTATCTTATGTGCTCCTGATATTGTCAAATGCTCACCACATAGTATCTGATTGTATTTGGTGCTTACCTAATAGTATCTAATGCTCACCTCACAGTATCTTGTGTGCACCTTATATTATCAGGTGCTCACCTAATAGCATCTGGTATGCATACCTAATAGTATCTAGTATACACCTGAAAGTATCTGGTGTTCACCAGATTGTTGCCTAAAAACACCACATCCTTACAGGTATTTCTGAATAGAGAAAAACTCACTAAAATTATCAGCCATAATAATCTGTCATAAACCTCCAATGTAGAATGTGCAGATTAGGCTGAAAAGTGCTGGAGTATTTTGAAATCTTTTTTTCCTGAATTAACAGCGTAACAGTTCTTTCCTTTTCAGTGTCAGAGCGGCATGAATGCCATGTCCCTCGACACCTCTGTTCTTCTGCATCCCGGGAGCGTACCCTGGAGAACATCTAATTCCAGGCAGCAGAGAGCAGATCAAATATAAATGAAGATGGAGACGCATAAAACAGGGGAATAAAATATACTGCTTTGCCTCTTTACGCCCTCCTTGGCCACAATCTCGTTCCCATGGCAACACGCCTTGCTCTGGTCAGATATATGAGATCATTAAAAGCTCCCTTGTAAAACAGTGTATAATGTATGGACCTTGTTTTAATCCTTGCACCATTTTATTGATCTCTGTTAAGCGAATGTTAATTATGGCAATCATTTAATTAGCAGAGGCCGAACCTGCTTTACTGCTTTCTTTCTCTCCGCTCATTACTAAAAACGGTCTTCCTGTCAAACCCATCTATCACTCCGAAGTAAGAAAGGATGCACACAGTATGTGTATGATGTGTGCCTCAGGCTACAGTGCTGTAGGTCAATGTGTGAATAGAAATAGGATTATTTAGAAGAATTTTTGTTGACAATTCCAGCTGAACTTCTTGCAAGTGAGTTTTCCAGCTTGCCTTATAGCTGTGCTGACTAAAATAACTCTTTATTTAGTTAATTTTATATGTAAAACAAACACATGATCATCATTTAACATGGCAAGAGCATGATTAGTGAGTTGTTAGTCGGTCACCTTCATGTAATGTTTCAACAGCTTATTAATAGTTGTAGAATTAAAATTCTTGAGAAACTTTTATCATTTTAAGAAGCGGATTTTATATGGTAAGGGTGTAGCGATACACAAATGTTGACTAGTATTGTGATTTTTGCATCATGATATTTAATTTCTCTTTTTTAATTTATTATTTTGTCCTAACAGTGGATTATCAGCATTTTAAGATGCAGTGACACGGTGTAGTTTTGCCAGCTGGTAGGGCAGTGCTGATATTCCTCACTCTAACACTGGCCAAATCTCATACTGGACTTACGGTTTCCATAACACTTATTTGTGCAAGTTTCTCCATTTTAATGATGCACACAAAAGCTGCTTGAGTGCTAACAGCTCCCCCTTGTGGTGAACCTTCAGCCTGATAAACCGTGAGAGTGAAATACATGCCAGGTCCATGAAATACGACAGAAACACAGGACAAAACAGATGCACAGCACATATTATTAGCATCAAGCACATCAACCTACAGATAAACAGTAATCTGCGCTGCACTGAATCTGACGGAGAGTTTGGAATGCATAGCGCTGTGACTACCGCCCTCCACATACATGAAGACCACCAGGACATCTTCTTGTTGTAAATTTGATTTATAAATCCGTTCACCCAGCTTTACAGATATAGAAATGGTTATGAATACATTGCTTGATGTCTGAGCCCTTGTTTTTGGGAGATTTGACAAGATTTTGGCCTAAAATGTGTTTTTTCACCTCATTCATGGTGGAGGGATACATGCAATTTATAAACTGTCATTAACCCAGTTTTACAGATACATAGCAAAACAAAAGTGTAAGTGTTTAGTACACTCTTAAAAAGATGGTTCTTCAAGGGTTATTTAAAAGGAAATAGTTCTATTTAGAACCATGAGCTCTATTTCATGCTTAAATGGTTCTTTGCGTGGTGAAATGGTTCTTCAGATTGATGGAAAAAGTGTTTTTTAGAAATAATTCTATATAGCACCAAAAAAGGGTTCTTCTTTTGTTAACACTTTGACAAAACAACAGGTGAACACGTTTTGGTGTGATACAGTGTAGAAACATAGAAAAGGAAAGTCATGGACGACCGTTTGAGAGTTCCTGTGCACAGATGGCAGATGAGCTTTTAAAAAGTGAAATATAAATGTGAACATTTTTCAGTTGCAGTTTGTTCTGTTGGAGGGATACATACAGGGTGTTGTGAGGCAAAATAATCCCCAAAGAAAACTTGTTGTAAATATGATTTCAAAACTGTCACTGACCCAGTTTTACAGATATATATCCAAACAAAATCTTAAGCATGTAGTACACTCCTAAAAAGAAGGTTCTGCAAGGGTTATTTAGAAAAGAGAATTGTTCTTTTGAGAACAATGAGTTCTATACAGAACAATTTCATGCTTTAATGGTTCTTTACATGGTGAAATGGTTCTTCAGAGAGTTTTATGGAGAGTGTGTTGTAAATGGTTCTATATAGAACCAAAAAGGGTTCAACTTCAATTATTTTTAAAAGTTTAACATCATAACAACAACATTTTTGGTGTGATACAGTGAAGAAAAATAGAAATGGGAAGTCATGGATGACACTTTGAGAGTTCCTTAGGTAGTCTTTTAAAATATGAAATATACAACTTAAATATAACTTAAATATAACTTTCTTCAGTCGCAGTTTGTTCTGGTGGAGGGATACTGGTAGGGTGTTGTGAGGCAAAATAGTCCCTAAGAAAACTTTTTTTTTTTATATATTTTAGACTATTTTACCATCATCAACATTCCATATAAAGCTCAGGAGACACATGCAGGTTCACTGGAAGATTTTGATAGTAAATAAAATGTCTATATTTCTGTTGTAGTCATGGCAACCCCTGGTTCCTATCACCAACACTATACTGAATCTAACAGAAATGAAGAGAACATCACACATTTCAATGAGAGATTTCTTTATAAAATAAATTTGGGAACAAAACTTTCAAAAACAAAGTACAGTAATAAAAAACGGAATATTTAGACACGTTATGGAAATATTTAGGCGATTAATACAAATGGCTTTGTTTAAACACTTTTCAACTTTAATCAAGCCAGTTCTAGCTTTCCACTAGATTTGTGCAAGGCACTGAAAAGAGTTGTACAAAGGCACACAGCAGACAGAAAGAGAGGGAACTACTGGGGAGAAAAAAGGATAAATCATGAAATTAAAAGAGGTTATATTGATATGCATAATTTCTGTCCAATAGATAACCAAATTAGGGATTTCACGTTTTTACAGGGGCACAAAAAAAAAATAAGTCTAGGCTGTTCTTGAAAATCCCTGAATTTGGAGATATGTCAGAACATCTTACAATGAACACAAATATTGTTTTGCACATGATGAAACAACACATGCATAACAAGCCCATTACAAGCCCGATGCGTCCTCATTAGCAGTTCTAACTTGCCCTACAATATTCATGAAGCTTTAAAACACAAAAGAGAGACAATCGATCTGACACTCAATATGCAGGTACATCATTTCAAAAACATGTTATAGAAATAAACAAATGGAAATATATAAGTGAAATTATACACAAGCCACCGAAAGGAGATTCTTCATGAGAGATAAAGTATACATCTATAACAATAATGGTCAAAACGCATGCACAAGTAAACATTATGCTATACAAAAAACAAAAACAAAACAAACATGACTAAACAAATACGTTTTCTCACAATCGTTACAAACATATTAGCATCCTGTGGCCTTTTCCAAATCTCTGTTGCCACAGGTTAACTGCTACATTTACAGAGCCGTCTAAGCAAGACTATCATTGAGGGGTCATAATACATCACGGATTTGCTATTATAATCCTATTCCTTTTCATCCAAGCACCTGAATAAAATGTATTCCCAGAGGTATGGCTGTGTATCCTAATAGCTATTGCAACATTTTTGTAGAAACACATGAATGCATACACATGCACACGTTAAAAAAGTGTGAATTCCTCTCCTTTTTCAAAATTTCAGTATAATTAAATGGTTAACATTCAAGCCATTCAGAGTGGTTTGGTGTGAAATGCTCCATTCTTTAGTTAGAATTGTTGACAGTGGTGATGAGAGGAACCAGACGTCCACCTCTAAAAGCTCCCTCACAGAATGTTATACACTGCCTGATGACTGAGACGTTATTTTATGATAGTTTTGAGAGGATTTTGGCCCTAAAATATATTTCAAGGTGTAGGAATACATGCAGGGTTTTGTGGGGCAAAGTAGTCTAAAAGAAAACTTATCTTAGATTTTGCACTCATTAGAAAGTGATTTCCCATCAACATTCCATATAAAACTCAGACGACACATGTAGGTTCACTGGTGGTTTTGGATAGTAAATAAAATGTCTATATCCGTGTGGTAGTCATGGCGACCCCTGGTTCCTATCACCACCACTGTAAAAAAATCTAAACAGTGAATCCAAGAAAGCTGCTAAGCTTCTGCGTGATGAATGTTTATGCATCAAACCACACCAAATGACTTTATGCATCTCAACAACTGAATTATCAAGAAATTTTGATCATTTGGTGGAATTCCCTTTTACAAAATGGCTTTGGCTTCTGTTTTGTTTTAATCTGGAGCAGTGGTCACCAACCCAGGTCCTGCAAATCTACCTCCCTGCAGAATCATGCTCTCCAGCTAATTAACTTCTTCTGAAGCCTCCAGTTTGCTGGGTAAGATGTATTACTGTTAGATGGCATGTTAGATCCAGGACCTCCAGAAGGAGGGTGGGGTGGGTGACCAGTGATCTGGATGAAGTGTACTGTGTTTCCTTCAAGCCATATGATGTACACTGAAAATACAGCTGTAGTTTGGCCTCAACAAAAGCAGACTAGTTCAGCATGTACAGGGTTCTCACTGGACAGACAGTATTCATTTGAATGTGCTAAATCTGCAGGCCATTATTACCCTGTCACAACTCCGGATATCAGTGCATATACATTAAACTGTTTAGACATTATTGGCCCTGAAGTTTAATCTAGTTCATAGTACATCTGTACAGAAAATGGCTAATGCAATGAATGGTGGCTAGGATGGCTTAATTTGATGCATTATTAGCTGCATTAGCTTTTCTGGGTCTAGCATCACTTTGCTGTGAAAATGAACTGGTCTGCACAATGAAAAACCTCAGACACTGCTAGTCTTGGAAACCTTACTCTGCTCAAATTTCAATTCTGAACTCATTTGAAGTTTTCAAATTTGCTTTAAAGGCACAACAGAACTGACCTTTCCAAGCTCCGCCCACAAAAGTTTTCTACTAGCAACTTTCACTAGGTTGGAAGAGTTGAATGAGAAATAACAACGTTAAAGTTTTCAGTTTATAACGCTGTGCTGAACTGGACAGCGGCAGCCTATCGAAATTTGGTAGGTTGGAAATGACAATGACGAACTTGCCACCATGCTAACGTTAGCTGGATTACACAACAAAAACCTACGTTAATGATCATGATGAATTTTGCATTAGGATTTTGGCAACTTAGTTGTGCATGTCTTATAAATTCTGTCCAACATTGCAGCACTTGGTATGAAAGAACTCATTTGTGGGCGGAGCATGGATACAGCACTGTAAAAAAGTTAGAAAGACCTTTCATTTATTCAATTTCCAGTCATTTCCAGCTTTTTAAGAATAAACAAGCAGATATATTTAGCAAAACATTACACAGAAGCCTTAACAACTCAATCTAATATCAGATGTTTGAGTGTTCAGTGTGTCACCCTTTACCTTTATTATAACTTCCACTCTTTTCAGGGGACTCACTTTCATTTTCTCAAAGAAACCTGCAGACACAGCTCCAAAGTTCAGTCTTAGAAGTTGGTTGACCATTTTCTAAAGTAATCCAAACACATTCAGTGACGCTGAGCTCTGATATCTTGGGTGGTCAGTCCATTGTTCCGCCTCGTTGTTTGATTTGCAAATGTCCTTCTTTTTGTCTGTTTTAAGTACTGTTTATCTGATGCAGACAGTTTTGGTGTCTACCAGGTCTTTCAGGTGGTTGTTAAGAGGCCCATAGCTGTTTTGACTGGAAATTAAATAAATAAAAGTCTCTGACACTGCACTGTGGATCCTAAAACTGTTTACAACACAAGAGATCTATTTGGCCTCTGTTTAAGTTGCAAATGGAAAGAAGAGCAATAATAAATAAGTAGCGAAAATCTCAATACTTTTGTATTGTAAAGAAGACCATAATGAAAACACTGCAGAAAATAGACAGAAGTCATACAATATACAAATCAGTAGGGACAAATTTTAAGCCTTAACATAAAAAATAGTGCACACACAAACACACAAGTTTAACATGCAACACACAAACACAAATGTGTAGCCCTATAAGATGTCAAACCTTATGGCTATGTCCCATTAAGGATATGCATTACATTCTGTACTGCATTCTTGCATAATCTACTTCAGCACCAGAAGAGCAACAAAGAAGAGCTTTGTGTGTATTTATATGTACTGCATGTTCATCCAACACTATAAAGAGGTATGAAGCTTTCATAATGCTTACGATTATGATTATGGCTCATGATAACAGATTTATGGACTGACATCACACTGAACTGGGGAATGATCCAGTAAGGCACTCTCAGATTTTTCATTATACAAGTGCATTTTAACAGAGTAAAAATACAAAAATGCAAGAAATATTAATAAAGCAAGAAATATTGTATTAGCTGGTGTATACAGCTTTGAGCTCTTATTGGATGCAGGCCTGAAAAAAATGTCCAATTTGGAGTACAATGTCCAATTTGGAGTACTGTGGCAGCCAGACTGGCTGATATGGACGCACATATGATTTGGTCCTTGTATATAGTAGCCCTGAGTGAAAGTTTTGGTCTGCCCTGAACTAGAGACGCATCATGTTGCCTTTGGAAGAATGTTTGAGCATTTATGATGCAAAACGGAGCCGTTTTCACACTCTAATAGACCCTTTGCTAAGCCCCTCCCTTCTTGGTTACTGCGGCTATGTCTGACAACCTTTGGAGCTTGGTATGTTAACTTGTGCTGCTTTCTATTGCAAATGTAGATGATTCAGCCTTCAGTCTCAACTTAGCCTCGCACTTCAGAGACTCGAGACTCAACTGGGACTCGCACTACAGAGACATGAGACTCAACTCGGATTCTCACCTCTGAGGCTAAAGACTCAACACGGACTCACAACTTAGAGACTCAAGAGACTGTAAACTCAACTTGGACTCGCTCTCCAGACACTCCAGTCTTGACTCAGTCTTGCATTCCAGAGACTCAAAAGTTGACTCCGACTTGCACTTTAGAAACTTGAGACTTGACAAAGAGCAGCACCTCATAGACCCGAGACTCGATTTGGACTCTCATCTCAGAGACTCAAGACTCGACTAGGACTCTCACCTCTGAGACTAAAGACTCAATTTGGACTCACACTTTAGAGACTTGAGACTCAACTTGGACTTTCACCTCAGAGACTAAAGACTCGACTCGAACTCCCATCTCATAGACTTGAGACTCACACCCAGACTCCAGATATTAAAGACTTGAGTCAGACTCACATCTCAAAGACTCCAGTCAGACTCGCATCTCAAAGACCTGCGACTTAACACCGACTTGCATCTCAGACACTCAAGACTTGACTCAGACTCACAGCTCAAAGACTAGAGACTCGATTCAGACTTGCACTGCAGAGCTTCAGGACCTGACTCAGACTTGCATCAGATTCATATCTCAGAGACTTTATGCTGTGTTGTGTTCCTGAGACTTAAGACATGAGTTGGACTCACAGATCAGAGACTAAAGACTCAACTTAGTCTTGCACTCCTGACTCTAAAATTCTAAAACCTTGTCAGATCTGCATAGGTCTTGCTACGATTTGTCAGTCTGTATTTAAGGGAGAAGTTTAGTGAAGGGTCAGTTACCACCATATTAAACTGATGCCTAGACAGTTTCAGTTACTTTGGTAGTGATACCTTAGTACAAACTAATCCTGCATTTCTTTCCTAAAAAAATTATCAAACACAAACTGCTTTCCAGATGTAGTTGTCTCATTAAATTAAGCTAGTATTAAATTAAGCTTAACATTGCTTCTTGACAAACAGTTCTGACAAAGAACAGAACTAAACATGGACAGGAGAGGGAAAGGGAAAGAAAAAGTACTTGAGTGATGATTTGGAGGAAAAGAATGCTGCTCAAATATTTCCCTCCAACCTCAGTATCCCCTAAGGAGCCCTAAACTCAGCTTAAAATGCATCCTTGCCAGTTGCCAGTTGGAGATATATAGTTATGAACCGAAGTAACATCGTAATTATGACGCATAAAACACAGGTGGAAATAGTTGGCATATGCATAGAAAAATAAATAGAACTGCATATGTGCAAAGACTGAAAAAGTTAGATGAAATGAAAAGCAATGCAAACCATCTGGATTGAAGTTTTTCACTGTTTTCGGGTGCTTAATTGTCTATTTAGGCTCATATCCTGAATTTTTCTTATAATTTGTTTTTCCCCAGAATTCCGTCTAAGATATTCTCATATCAAAAACAACCCATTTTCCAGTCTCTCTTTTCACCCCTTAGAATTAAGCAGGCTGCATCTTTAAGACTCATATATGCAATTGAGTTCTGTTCTGATTGGCTGCCATGCATTGTGTCTCGCTGAAAAAGCAGTTCAGGCTCAAACACAAAGAAACCCAATGTGAAACTGCTGTATGCTAATTGGGTGTATATACAGTACACTGTTAAAAATGGGTCAACAGTTCAACCTAAAAAAATTACTTCATGTATTAACATTCACTGCTATCAGAACAAAGACACGTATTTCCAAAGTGATAACTTTACAGGAGAAGGAAAAAACATACTTGACTTTTAACATAAGTCAATAGAACCAGACCTTTTTTGCAAGTAATTTTGGGCCATTTCTTTTGTCCTGTTCATCATGAAATTTAAATATAATATAATGGGCAACAGGCATTTTCAAAATATGTCAAAAACTGAAAAATGACAAAATTGGAGATATGAGGTTTTGTTCTGATAGCAGCGAATTGAACAAATTTTATTCAACTCCAAAAATTACATTATAAATCATTGAAAGAATCGCTCATTTAAAGTTTATTTTAGTTTGAATATAATTAATTTACTTGTTACCACATGAAGCAATTTTGATGAGCCATTTTGTACAGGTATGCAAATGACATCATAAACCCAATGGATTGAAAAACAGGATTTTTTTCCACAGCACCCTGTGGTTTTACTGTAGTGATGTTCACATAGTACATCGAACTCTTTCATTAAAAAAGAGAATTTTCATAGTACAAGCCCTTAAAAAAATTTTGGCGTCTTCATATTTCTGAATGTGCTTGTCAAATATGCAAATATGTAAAAATTGAACGGCAGCTTCTTTTCACCTCATTCATGTTCAAATTGAACTTTATCAGCCCTATCGTTCTGTCATTAAATTCCAGAGCCAGTCCATATATCACGCCAGTCTTGAGGGATGGCTGTCTGTTTTCCAACCATGGCTGGAGCTGAAGGAATCAGGGGTGGTATCTGCACGTGGAACGCATATAAGCCGAAGAGTACATATGAATGTGCACGAGTATGAATGCATGCTGTCAGAAGAAAGGCTCCAATGCTGTGGTGGTTTGCTGTCCACATAAATTATTAATGATAAATCACTCCTACACACCTCCAGCAGTCTCCACCAATCACTGCGCTCTGCCTGTCACGCTCTTCCTGGTCCCACCCACATCCCCCTGCAGAAGACTCCAGCTTTCATCCTCGCTGTCTCCACCTCTCTCCCTCTCCTCCTCTCCACACTCGTCCTCCTCATCCTCCTCCTCCTCAGGGGCTGAATCTTCATCTCGCTCACGCTTGATGGCCTGGATGGCAGGGGGTGGCAGCGGGGCAGCGGCTGCACTCTCCCCTGAGTTGCTGCTCTCCTCGAAGACCTCCGGGTTCTCCAGCATCTCACGAATGAGAGGAGGCATGGGGCCTGGGATCTCCATCTTTAATGTGATGGCTCGTTCCGCTCCTACAAACGCAGGAAGAAATGTTGGATGGGTCTTTTAAGTGGGTAGCTGGCACATCTGCCAAAGCACCACTAATGTTGAATGTATTTTTGAGCAACATGTACTGCTTTCTAGACACCATCTTTCTAGGACCCTCCACATGCTTATTTCAACAGGATAACAACAAGCCACAATCTGTATGTGCAACAACAGCATGGCTGCATGGCTGCGTGCAGGACCTAGACTGGCCTGTCTGTAGTCCAGAACTGTCTCCCACTTGTATAACATAGGAACTGCAAAAAAAAAAAAAAATCAGCTGGATCAGTTTGTGTCTTCAGCCCCCAAAAGATTTTTAAGTGCTGCTAAAATGGAAGGTGATGGAATCAAGTTTGTAATGAATGTATATTTACAAAAAACAAGAAAGTTCAGAAGGTAAAACACTAAGTAATTTATAGGTTTTATAATGTTTTCAATTGAATGAATGTCAACTAGGATTTACTAATCACTGCTTTCTGTTTTTATCAGCATTTCACAGACTGTCCCAGCCTTTGAAATTAGGGTTGTACATTAAGAAGCAAAACTATACTTTATTCATGTTTTAGTTACCTCTTTATTTACAATACGGGCCATCAAACGATGCCATACCATGCTTATATGATTTTTACAAAAATGTCACATACACTGGTTTTTCGTTGCATAACCTCAGTTGTGCATTAACATATTTACTAACACTAACTTATTTTCACTTCATCAACAAAACATTTAATTTGACCAGGGGTGCCCAAACTTTTGCATTTGACTGTATACTTATTGCTCACTGATGTACAGCAGTATCTATAGTGTATAGGGTATATAGTGATGCTGGCGTATTGTGATATTGTTTTTCAGATGTGCCTTATATATAGTAGGGCTGGACAACAGACAATATTTATCATGATCATGATCAATTTAATCATAATCATCTTTTCAGAGTGTATCGTTGATATTGTCAATACTTAGAAATGAGCATAATTAGTTGTGTTCTTTGCTTGGTGAATTACATACAAAAAAGTTCAAAATTAGGGATGCACAATTGAAATCAGCAGATTTCTTTATCATAACATGCAATTAGTAATCGACCATTTTATTATTTTGAATTTGGCCAACATATCGATATGCAATAATATTATATGAAGTATATCCATTGGTGCTGAACTCACAGTGTTAGTATGTAGATGTGTGTGCAGGTGAGAGCTGACCTTTAGTGCTGATGCCTCGGAGGTCAGTGACCTTCATGAGCATGCGAGGGAACATGTGTGGCTTGTTGGGGCGTCTTCTTCTGGCATAGATCTTTAATGCCTCCAGCAAAGGCTCCTGTAGCCGGTCCACTCTCTGAGGCTCCTCCAAGTCCATGCGGTCTAAACAATAGACAAAAGAGAGTGGAGAGTCAATAACTGAGCAAACAATCACAGAAAAATACTGAGAATAGAGAGAGGCAGCAGACAGCATAAGTCAGGTCAGGCCAATTGCAACTGGATCCAGTAATCAGAAATACATGAGTGGCCACTTACTTAGAAATACATTTCTTATTGGTACACACTGTAGATGTTCAGTTAGAAACAAAGGTCATCTTTCCATGCACATGTTAGCTATCCACTAACCCTACATCAGTATTTGACCACAGAGCCATTCTTGGCTGGATATTGTTGGTTGTCAGGGTTTTCTTAACTCAGCAGTGACACTGAGGTATTTCCATATACACTACTATATACCACTGTGCTGATGAGTGAAGGTTCAACTGCAGACCCTTTCCAATGACCCACAGTTGGTCTACAGGCTCAAACTGTAAACTCATTTGTTGCAAGACTCTTCTTTAAGTGACAAGGGCAAAACAGGAGACATTTATACAGAAAATTACACAGAACCTCAACAGCTTAATCTAATATCAGTTGTCTGAGTGTTCAGTGTATCACTCTTTACCCTTATTACGGCTTCCATTCTTTACAGGACACAGTTTCTCAAAGAAATCTCCAGACACACCGCCAAAGTTCAGTCTTAGAAGGTGTGGTAATTCTTTACTGTAGGGTTTTGTTCATTACTCTACATGATACCTACATAAGCTCATCATGACAGTTGACATAACCCTACACAAATGAATATGAATGCTTATTCCAATTCGCCTCATCTATCATAAAGGCGACTTTGATCAAAATTGTCAGATGTAGCCACTATAGCGAATCACATCTATTGGAATAAGCATTTGTGAACATTTATGTAGGGTTATGTCAGCTGTCATGGCAAGCTTATGTAGCCTTATGAACAGAACCCTACAGTAAAGTAATTCCAAAGTTACACATTCACACTTGTCCCTCCATAAAACTTAACTCCACATCTCAAATGTCCAGTTTTGCTGTTCTAGTGCAAACTTCACATCTGAGGCAAGAAAGGAGCTCGATTTTCTCCTCTCTTTAAGATGAAAGATTTAAGTGCTGTTTCTCTGACGAGGACAGATTTGGCATCTACCAGGTCTTCTAGATGGTTGTTAAAGTCCCATTTTCTCTGTAGCTTTTAATAGTTTTTAATCATTTCGAGCATTATAAACTTCTATTTCTTTTTCATTTCTTATGAAAATGGATGATTTTCCATTATTCTGAAGAACACTTTCATGATGGCAAGAACATTTTAATTGTGGAAAGGGTTATTTGAGTGTTCATGGCTCTATATAGAACCATTTTTTTTACTACAGAGCCCTGAAGAACCATCTTTGTTAAGAGTAGGTATCTATAACAAACTCTGTGTTTATGAGCAAAGCCTCAGCACACAGGCAGATTTCATAGGCAGTTTGAACGATGCAAGACACAAGACAAACTCTCACACAAATGAATTGTTGCATGTTTCATTTTTTGCCAACTCCAAACTCAAGATAACAAGCAGCAAATACTTTGAGATACAAGTTCAGCGTTTAAAGTGTGTAAAGCTAAACAGAAGTGGGTGATTGAAGTACCTCCACAAATGAGGCAGATGGCGCTGAGGAGACCAGTCTCTGTGTCATCCATCTCAAGAGGAAGGAGCTGGCCAGCAAAGGCGAACACGAGGTCAGTGAGGGGACCGAAACCGGCGTTGTGCATCTGTGTTCGGTTAAGAGTCAGTCCGTCTGAGAAGGTCATGGTGTCCTGCTCTGGTGTGTACCTCGTACAGATCCGCAACATCTGAGGAGACAACATGGCTGATGAACATCGGTGGAAAAGGGTGATGTTTGATAATGAAGAGGAGGAGAATAAGAAAAAGGCATATAAAGCATTATATTATCTGCACTGAATGCGTATAGGTGAGCATGAGTTCTCAAACTGAAAGCAGTGTTTTTCATTATGTTTGTGGTTATTATGCCAAACTGGACGGATATTTTAACTGCTGGTATTTACTGTCTGCACTGAATAAGCACTTATTTTTGGCAGTAATCACGTTTAATGTAAAGTATTTATGTTAAAATGATGTAAACGTTTAAATCAAGTAAATTCAATGTGTTACCTTGCTCAGCAAGTGGGCATGAATACCTCTACCCAGTCATTATTATTTTTATTTTAGTTTTTATTTCTTTTTATTTTATTTTATCTTATTTATCTTAGCATCCTTGCAGGTATTTTAAAATGCCACAATGTTAATAAATAAATATTTACAATAAAACCTGAAAAAACGACAGAAAATAGCTAATCGCTAACAACCTAACAGCTATCTCTCTGTCTTTCAGTGCAAACACTGAAACCTCTGATATTAGATTTAGTTGTTGAGGCTTCAGTGTAATTTTCTGTTGGCTTTATGTTTTTATGCTTGTATTTGATGGCTGTTTTGACTGGTAATTAAATAAATGAACGGTGGTCTCTGTGCACAGTGTGTGTGGTGTACAACTTAGAAAATATTCAGTGGATTATGGTACAATTATGTTCCCTGATTAAAGATGTACCCTTGTGGGTACCACCCCAGTGACAAGAGGGGTACTGCCCCACTGAGAGTGCAGACTGTGTACTGTATGAGCAGTAATTCTTACGAGTATGTCGAGGCAGGCAGATTTGAGCAGGGTTATCTGGTCTGCAATAGTGAGGGAGGTGAAGCCAGGCAACCGCTTGGCAAACTCCACTATCTTTATGATGCATTTAGTGGAGAGCTCACTGAACTTGTCCCACAAACCCAAATCCAGCTGCACCCTGTGATCTGCACTCGAGTTCTATATAGAGAAAACAAAAAGAAAGATGAAAGTTAAACAGACATTTATACTTTGTCACTGCTATAACAAAACCACGCATGTCTGATATGGTAACTTTACAGGAAATGCTTTTAAACTTAATGTACACAATCGAGTCAAAGGTTTGGACACATTAAATCACAGAAGGGTTTCCTCCCTTTCACTACTTTTCACATTTTACAATAACAGTGAGAACAATGCAGTGAAACAACACAAATTCCAAAATACAACGGTCATAGAAGGAGCTAACTATCTTTTAATTTGGATTGATCGGTACCGTTTTAACAGGACATAACAGGCTTTTAACAAGGATTTTATCCATCTGATGCCTGGTGAAGTTTGGGAGAAATCTGGAACCACACTTTGCTCTTTAAAAGAGTTCCCAAAATAGCAACTATTTTATTGACAATAAATCCTTTTTACTTTATATGTATTTTCTTTATGTTTTTTTGGTATTTTATTCTAATATGCAGTGGGTTTACAAACAAAAACACTCACTGCAAAAAAAATACCCACTATGTCACTGTGTCGACCCAACAAAAACATTTTTATTGCTAAAATGAATTGTTTTAAACATTTAAAATGGTTTAAAAATGTGTTTAGGTGACTTTTTGCACAGTACTAAATAAATATATTTTGCATTTGTCTTATAAATTTCATTTGCATTTAAAAAAATATATTTAAGATTATTAGAAAATGATAGTCAACATAAGTGTGTATAAATGTTTGACTTACAAGATTTGAATTTTGTGGTCCATTTATCATGAGATGTTCAGTCTAAAGAGCAGCTGTATTCAAATAATGGAAAAAAAATTAAAAATGAAAGATTTGAGCAGGGTTATCTGGTTTGGATATTATGACAACTGTTGCTATCATATCAAAACTCCATCTTTTTGCCTTATACAAAGATTGAAAATGCCAGCTGCCCATTGTGAACATTTTATGAAGAATGGTCCAATCATGGTCTTGTACTGTCTCCTCATATTTCAGCTTTTCATGTTCAAATGCATGTTTTTTGTGAAAATATCTGTAAACACACAGCTCAGGGGGCTGTGTAGGAGTGTTTGTAGGCCTTAGACTCACAGTAGTGTATTTCCCCAGCTGACACAGCGAAGGGAAGGTTTCTCTGTGGGCTTTGCTGACTTTGTTGACCAACTCTTCCAGTTCTCCACTCAGCTCATAGCTTTCTGGCAAGACCACCTCCTCCTTCACGTCTTTCTTCTTCTTATTCCGGTCATTCCGCACCGCTGATGGAGAGAATGAGCGAGAGGGTTCACTATCTATACCAAACAATCAGTGCAATTTTAGAGCAGTAGCAGTAAATCTGCAGCCAGGGGGTAATCAATACGGGTAATCAATTCAATGATTACGGGTAATCAATTCAAAAGTTGCTATGTTAAGAGTCACTTAACATCACTGCTTTTCTATGGACATTATACAAGCTATGAACAACTGCTACACCTTATAATAAATGCATATCCAAACGTATCCACACACTTATTAGAAGGGTGTGTGGATAATTTTGGACATACAGAACTAATCAGATAAATATGAAAAAATTCTTTAATCACTGAACCGGGAACGTAATGGATAACCCCAGTGTAAGTGTATGTTTCACTTCTAATAGTTGATGCTCTGTGCTTTGCATGTGTGCATTGTTTTCCTAAATTAAATGTAGGTTAATAAACAGGGGTGAACAAAGTACAAAAATCAGTATTTGAGTGAACATAGTGACATCCTAGGTAAAATATTATTCATGTAAAAGTACAAGAGCTCTATTTACTTGACCTAAAGTATGAAAGTACTTTCTTTTAGAGGTAGTTGAACAAAAGTTTTGTGAGGCATTCTAATGATCCCACATTTCTCCTTTTCTGTTTCAGTTTGGGAAATGGCTTTTTGTTTTTAAAGTTACAGTTGCTAAGCTGTGATTGGACAGTCAGTATTTGGGGTAGGGGTTTAGTGAAAGGTAAATGCTGTGATTTGCTTGATTTATTAGTGAGAGTGTATCATATTAATATGTTTATTATGGAAAATCAGATATTCAATTCACAGTATCTTGCAAAAAGCAATGGAAAATGATAAATGTAAGATATTTTACTGTGAAATCCATTTGTAAAAGTAAAAATCTCCAAAAATAAGAAAAGATAATTGAAAGAAGTACTTAAGTACAATAATAAAGGACATGTACTGTCTTACTGTCCACCACTGTTAACACTTAAAAATAAATAAATTATATATATATATATATATATATATATATATATATATATATATAAATACTGCAGGACCTCGGCTCACAGTGGATATCCTGAGAGGAAGGAAAGTGTGGGATGCTTCTGGCAGAGGGCTTGAGTCAATGGCTAATGGCAGGAAGGTCTTTCCCTGTGCATCACATAAGGGATTAAAGGGCATCTATCATGGAAAACTTCCCTCCCTTCTTTTTAGAATAAATGAATTTCATGTAGAACATAAATCATTGTTATAGTTTCAAACCTGAAGACGCATTTATACATATCCACCTATTAAGCCTACAGCAGTTTACAGTTTACAGCTCCACTTACTCATACTGATGAGGAGGGTTTCAGACACAATACAGGGCAGTCAATCAGAACAGAGCTCAGTTACATATATGAATATTACAGTCTGTTTAATTGTAAAGGCTTAAGAGAGTTAAGAGGGAAATGATCATGTAAAAATGAATTATGATTGTTTTTGGTAGTTAACAAACATCATTAGTTGGCCCTGAGGAACAAAACTAAAACACATGAAAAATTTACAACATGGGCACATAGACTTAAGATGACTCAGTGGGAGCACATTCTGATTGATGGTGATGATGCAGGCTGTGTAGGACACTGTGTACTGTTTAAATATTTAGATGTTTTTAATAATAATAAAAATCTCTATAAAAGCTGTATATTCTATTACTATTACACAGTCATTAAAATGGGTAAGATGGCAAGTGAGTCCAAAGTTTAGAGTGGTGGAGTGGTAGAAAAATGCCTCGTCCAATGAGTGCCTACTCTTTGCACATTAAGTAAGATAGCATCTTACTTACCCACCATATTACCCCACTTACCTCACCTCATTGATCCCTTCCTCGGCCACAATACACCCTTTAACTGCTGCTGCACTCTGCACTTAACTTTAGACCCATACTTTGCACATTGTAAGGTCTACAGGTATGACTGTGTGTGTGTGTGTGTGTGTGTGTGTGTGTGTGTGTGTGTGTGTGTGTGTGTGATGTTAGGAATGCGTGTTTTATTTTATTTTGTTATATTTTATATTTATTTTATTCAATACATGTAAATGTCTGTCTGGTACTGTGCACTGTGAGCTCCTGTAACAAAAAAACAAATTCCTTGTATGCATAAGCATACCGGGCCAATAAAGCTTGATTATGATTCTGATTACGCTGGAAACAATCAGTGAGACTGTATATTTATATTCTCCTTAAAAGAATACTTAAAAGAATGCCAGTAGTGGGGTTGAGGCAGGGAGCCCCTTTCTTTGACCTTGTAAGCTCTTTTTCTAATATCATCTAAGAACTGACAGCCACAAGTTAGATTCTCTTACCTGTAAAGGAAAAAACAAAAAAGCTAACATCTCAGAGTGAAGGTGTGGGTCTTCACAAGCTTCTGTTCATTTCTACCTTTCATTACTGAAACACTGGGAACTAAATGAATTCTTCACTCCTCCTCACCTTCTTTAGACATGCCGACCTCAAAGCACTTCTGTAAGCGACAGTACTGGCAGCGGTTCCGGGTCACCTTGTTGATCTGGCAGTTCTTGTCTCTGTGGCAGGTGTACACCATGTTCTTCTGGATACTGCGTCGAAAGAAACCCTGAGAAAGAGAAGGAGAGAGACAAGAAAAAGTTTAAAAATACTCAGTTTGTTTCTTGATTTACTTGCTTTACATTCATTTAATAGTTTGCTGAACTGCAATTCCTTGCTTTTCTCATCAATATTATTTTTTTATTTTAATACATTTTCTAATCTATTTTCATTTTCACCCTCATCCACTATCTTTATCTATTTTGTTTTTTTGTTGATCTCTTATCAACATGCTCTTTTGTGCTTTCTTCTGCTGTTGTAAAGCACTTCATGTTGGATTTTAATGTATAAGATATGCTATATGAATAAAATGTATTAGTAGTATTATCTGCAAAGTCTAAGATGGTCTTCTTTTACATTTGAAACCTGTTTTCGAATCTAGATTGAGTGCGAATTTAGATTGAGTGCGTGATTGACCAGGTTCTGCTGTGTATGCTTGTTGGAAAGGGACCCAGTGTGTCAGACTAAGATTGTTAACTAGTGAGCTATAAATGTGCCATCCAGATTCTTTGGTAGGACATCTATGTTCTAAACTGAGCAAGGGTCAGAATCACAGCCAAAGACTGTGAGTAAATTCTGTAACAAACTCCACCACTAGGGTGCAGCATTTGACCATTTAAAACAAATGTTTCCATCTGGTCCAGCATTTTTTCTTCCATTCCTTATCACAGCCAGAAATGTAATTAAAGGGGATTTTTAAAAATTTCAAGTAAATTGTTAAGATGTAAACAGAGTTATTCAGAGTGGTTTGGTGTGACATGCACTTCTCTACTGAAAGTTACAGAGTCAGAATTCTTTACTCTAAAAGCTTCTTCATAGAACGCTGTTACATGGAATATATGTGAAATAATATCTGAGACATTGTTTGTAAAAAGTTTTGGCTTAAAACATATCTTTATTTATGCTGGAGGGTTACATGAAGGGTGAACTTCTCCCCAAAGAAAACTAATTATTTCCGATTTTCCACTGTTTTACCATCATCAACATTGCATAGAAAACTCAGAAGACACGTGCAGCTTCAGTGGTGGCTGTAGATAGTAAATAAAACTGCTGATTGTGGGCCAGGCCCTCTTGACCAACATCGGTGTCTGACCTCACAAATGTTCTTTTGACAGGGCACAAATCCCAAACACTCCAAAATCTTGTAGAAAGCTTCCCAGTGGAGTGGAAACAATTCTAGATGCAAAGGGAGGCACTTCCATATTAATGCCCATGAATATAGAATGAGACGTCCCACAAGCTCATACAAGTGTGAGACTTCACTGCAATGGATCTGGATGTTGCTCAGGGACTCCAAATGTTTAGAAAGAGTTTTTTGCTTGTTTGGGAACCTCTTTGGAACACATTTCAAGAGCCATCAGTGCCATCTTCATTTATTTCTAGAGTAGATATTTTGATCTGCATGTGCTGGTACAGCATGTTTAGACAGGAGCTGGTTTGTGCACACTTGTGCTTTGATGCTAAACTGAGTCACACTGATTCATACTGAACTGAACTCAGTGACCTGTGCTAAATGCCTGAACCCAACAACCTGAAACAAATCAAACAGAACAGACTTGAACTGAATTAAACTGTGTGGCTGTTAGATGACTGTAAATCAAAAGAAAATCAAAAGAATAATCCACAAACTGTTCAACATTTCAACAACATTACAGAGTCAGAATTGTTCACAATGGTGGTGATAGGAACCAGATGTCCACCTATACAATCTCCCTCACAAAAAGTTATTACATTAAATGGTCCATACTGCCTGATGTCTGAGATACTGTTTATGATAGTTTTCAGAGCTTTTTGGTGTAAAATATTTATTTTTTGATCCATTCAGGGTGGAAGGATCCATATAAAACTTGCATAATAAAATACACATGTAGGTTCACTGTCTTTATTTGTGTTGCATTTTTTTTTATTTCAACCACTGAATTATGTTAAAAATTGATGAAAATTTGGTGGAATTCCTCTTTAAGAAAATGGAAGTCACTGACTGGCTGATGTGGTTCAAAGCTTCCATAGTAGGAGGTCCTTACCTTGCATCCTTCGCAGGAGCTGACTCCATAGTGGTAGCCTGAGGACTTGTCCTGGCACACAAAGCAAGGCTTGTAGACCCGAGGGGGAGGGGGTGGAGAGGGGGAACTGGGCACCATCTCCTCTGAACTTGTACTTTGAGTTTCCACCGCTGCAGAAACAGAGGCAAAGGAATATTAAGCTTTTGAAGTCAAGAGTCATCAATATTGTTTTGCTATACTGTTTCAATGTAATTGCATAATTAATTAAAATGACATAATATAACCTGTGCAAAAGTTTGAACACCCCTGGTTAGATGGCATGAAGTTAACCTCTAAAATATGGCATTTTTCCTGCAGATTTCAGTGCACAATTTCTATTTATTTTCTTTAATAAAAAGTTTAAAATATTGAAGAAGTGGAAAATATAATGTGATAAACTTTGCACAAGCCACATTTTATGTGTATTTATTTCTGATATTACTGTTAAATTTATCAAATAAACTGTATTTGTGCATTAGAACTGTGTGTCAAGGATGTGCTCACTTATTGTCACTTAGAAAACCAACAAAAACATAAAAATTGAGCAGGGTGGACAAACTTTGCATATGACTGTAAATTACATTTCTTTTGATTTACATTCTGTTTAGACAGGTACTGTTTGTATCAACATAAGAAAATGATAAAAAAAAAGGCAAAAATGTAAAGGATGTTTTCTGGATACACAACAAAAAAAATCTAGTCAGAATCTCTTTATTTGGCCAAGTATGTTACACATATGAGGAATTTGTATTGGTGAGTCACAAATGTATGACATGACACACACTGAACAGACCAGACAAGCATACTGACATTAACAAGTATTAAATAAAAACACAATAAATAGAATTTAGAATAATAGAATAGCATATAGAATAATAATAATAAAAATAGCCAATGTGAAAAGAGCTCAGTAGATGTGCATAAGAGATGTGTGGATATCTGTACATATGCAGATATGAACATCTGTACGTATGCAGGTCAAGTATATATTTAAAAACATGCAGGTCATGTTTTTAAAAATATACTTTAAAACTATTATACACAGAATGTTTCAACGTGATATGAACATTTGTGAAAATTAACTTGTACAGAGAGTATATGCATAATGCTACAAAAGGAATTATTGTAATACTGTAAGGACGTGTGTTGGTTCAGTTTAAGTTTAAAGTGTGTTGGTTGATGAGCACTGTGGACATTTTTCATCAAACCCAAATCATAATAAAGTATCTCCTCTTGTACTTACAAACACAAATTTTATGTGGATTGAAGGTTTAGAATCTGAACTTTCCACACAATTTCAATGAACAGTGAGAGATGATTCAGATATAATTACAGCATGATGTAGTTGTCATTTGTGACTTCTAAGGGTCAAACAGTTGTAAGAGAATCAAAGTAACTACAAAGTTGACCTGTGCTGTTGTCTTCTCTTTTGGTAGCATTTTCTGCCACAGTAAAAGCATTTATCCACAATGTGTGTTTATATCCCAGAGAGCGAACTTTAATTTAAACTATAACGATACTAAACTATAACTAGCGCTGAGGCGAGAGACATGAGCAGGAGTCAAAGGGCTTATATTTTGCAAAGAAGGAAGCAAATGAAATCTTTCTTTTATAGCTGTAAATTTATATTTATATCTGTAAATAGCACCGCTGCCAGTGTTAGTGCTTATTTGAGTCATAATTGCTTTATTTTCTTAATATCTGTGTAGCACAGGTTACAAATAAGTGATTTTCCTCACATGATTGAGGCCACAAACATTATGAAGAAGAATACGTATCTGGAGGGGTCCACCTCTATCATCCCTGATTGGTCCAGGAACTGTTTATGATTGAAATCTTGAACTTATAAAAAATGCTCCATCGTTGTGAGACAGAAAATCCAGTTCTAGATCAAGCTAAGCTCAACATTAACTGGCTAAACTACCTTTTTTTTATTTGTCATTGATTTCAGCAGCTGGAGTTAATCCTGAAATTTGGGGATGCTGCAGCCCCCCACTCTACTCTACTTGATCAACAGTACTTACATTAGCTCAACAGCTATTCAACCATCAGTGAATGCTGTTCAATCAACATAGAATCATTGTTCCACATCTTTGATCATTCCCATGCTGAAACAATGGCCATAAGATCAATTAATGATGGATATTTTATTCTAAACATCTTTTGTTGGTATTATATGGAGGTTCTAGACTTTAAAAAACCTTCACATTTATATATCACATTTATGAAAACACATTTTAAAGAACTATTGATTAAAGATTCTTTAGAGAACCAGAAGAAGCAGGTTAGTGCTATACACTCTTAAAAACAAAGGTTCTTAGAAGGTTCATGGCTGTAGATTTCTAAGAAATACCTTTAATTGGTATAGAAGTTGTACATTTTGTTGAGGTTCTTTAAACTTTTTTTTTCCTCAATTGCACATCTCATTTACAAAATGAACCTTTAAAGAACCACTCACTCCCTGAAAGGTTCTTTAAAGAACCAAAAGAAGAGGCACAGTGCTGTACACTTCTGAAAATAAATAGTTCTTAGCTTGAAGTATGTTCTAGGAAATAAAAACTGTAATTGGTAAAGAACCTTTACATTATTTGGAGGTTCTTTCAACCTTCATTCAACACTGAATCAATGTTCAACAGGGTTTCCAATGTTTAATGGCCCATAAAACAAGCAAGATCAATGCAGAATTAACAGCAGAGACCTACGTTCTCTCAACCAGACTTGCTCAACATCAAATCAACACTGTTTCAATTACTAAAAGTTCACTCTCTGGGTTCTTAAGCACTCTGTGGAAATGTGAGCCGTGTTCTGCATTAATCTGGAATGCGTCTGTATACAGTACAGTACACAGCCCACTCTGACTCTAACTCTGAGTGAAAGGCAGAATCATTGACGGCTGTCTGGTGCCATTAACAGATGAAGAGCGACTACTCGAGACAGAGGGTCCCGAATGCGCTGAGCTCATGGGGGTGAGCTGGAAGGCAAATATTTTCTGAGCCCAGCTAGAGGTAGGGGTGCTGACTGATGTGGAGAGAGACAGAAAAGCTGAGAGTGAAAGACAAAAAAATTAGCTGTAGGCCAGATGGCGAGATTGATAAGATTGTCTGGGGCAGAGCAGCTTTGACTGACATGAGACTGTATGTCTGTGTGCACACATTTCAAACCAGACAAGAACAGGACAAACAAAAGGCATTTTACAAAACTACATCCCTGGTCACATTACAAAAACACACTTCTACACACTTTCACTTATACAAGTACGGTTATAAATGAGTTGTAGATATTTTGCAGTACATCCCTGGTCAAAATATGCAACGTTATGTAAGCAACGTTAACACAACCTATTAAATATGGCATTTTTCTGCACATTTTAGTGCAAAAATTCTATTTATTGGTTTAACATACTGGAAAAAAAGAAAACATGAAATATAAATCATGACAGAAATTGCACAGGCCACACTGTATGTTTCATTTGTTCTAATGCGTTAAATTCAGCAAATACACAGTAATTGCACATTAAAATGTGAAGTGTGTGCTCTGTAGACTTATTTTAGGTTATTAAACTGTTGCACACAACTGCACACAAAACCCTAAAACTAACTTTAATCTTAACCTCAGAAAACAAAAAGAAAATTTGGCTTTTGTAGAAATCACTTTATAAAGTCAATGGCATCTTCACCTTGTAGGTTTGTGGGTTTTCCTCTGGTTCTACCACAAATTCAGGACATTTTCCTCAAAACATACAACAGAACAGTGCTGAGTAGCTGCAACTGATGTCACTTGGTTCAACTTTCACCTTTTGCCACCCTCTATCCTGCCTCTAACCCCCCTCCAAACCCCCCCACCCCTCCTCTATCATGTTTCCTGGACCCTAAATTCCTCAGGCCCGGCTGGCTGGCTTTTTTACTGGAGGTCCAGGCTCATAAGCTGCCCTATAAAGGCCGTCTGTAGCCTGGAAAGGGGGCCTCCGGCCTGGTTGACCGGAGCTTTATTGGCACCAGGTCACCTTGGCCAGCCATTCACGCCATTGCCAGCTGTCCCTCTGGCTCCCTACTTATAAAAAAGAGGGGGAAAAAACAGCCAAAACAGGGATTCTTCAGAACTTCAACTTTTATTGCCCGCAAACAGCCCCCCTCAAAAGCCAGTGCCCTGAATGGATACCACAAGGCTGGCCCAAATGTGTCCCCTCTTTATCCCCCTGTTTCTCACACCACGGCCACTGTTTAACAAGGGTGGGATGACTTCAAAAAGAAAGACAGGAGGCCAGAAAGGGTGATCTAATAAAAAAGGAGGAAAGACAAATGAAGAGAATGTGAAGAACAGGAGGTAATGAGAGAGACAGACAGAGAGACAGCCAGACAGAGAGGCAGAATGAAAGCCATGTCCATCTTACTTTGACCTTGGCTTTGACTGCACTTTGGTCACTCAACACTTGAACGTGAACTGAAATTCATGGTAGGTGTTGACTGCCTAAATGGACGGATCATTCTAGGAAACATCTTTAAAACAAGACTTTAAAAATGTCTACGTTTCACATTTAACATTTCATTTGTGAAAAGAATGTTTAAAGAACTATTAATTGAAAAGTTCTTTAGGGAACCGGATAAAGCAGGTCAGCACTGTACACTTTAAAAAACAAAGGTTCTCAGATGCTTTCTGGACACACATCTAGGAAACACCTTTAAGTGGAAAGGAACTTCTACATTTTGTGGATGTTCGTTAAATGTTTTTTTTTTTTCCAAAAGTTCCTCACACAACTCATTTACAAAGAGAACCTTGAAAGGACCACCCACTGAAAGGCCATTTCAGGAGTCAGGGTCAGTGCTGAATACTCTTAAAAATAAATATAGGGAATACAGACTTTAAATGGTATACAACCTTTACAGTTTGTGGAGGTTCTTTCTACAATTTACAAGATTGAAAGAACATTCAACCATCCCATTTACACAAAACCACCAAAAAAATAACAAAAAAGATCCACTGAAAGGTTCTTTGAGGACCCAAAAGAAAATGGGCCAGCAATGAAAACTAGGAAATATCTTTGATTGGTCTATAAACTTTAAAATTTAAACTTTTTAAAACTTTATCCACACTCACACATCTCATTTTCAAAAAGAAACCTTAAAAAATATCTAATAAAAGATTTTTTAGGGAACCGAAAGAAGAGGTTCAGCACTGAAACCAGGGAAAAATCTTGTTTTTTAATTGGCACAGGACTTTAAGGAATTAAGTTCTTTAAACTATTCCATTTTTTAAAAAAAAAAAGGTTTCTCACCATCTTAATCACAAAAAAACTTTTAAAGGACCATCCACTGAAAGGTTCTTTAAGGAGCCAAGAGAAGAAGGTAATTGCTGTACACTCTTAAAACTAAATGGTTCTTATAATAATAAGAACCTTTTCAGTATATGGAGTTTCTTTCAACCTTCTAAAAGGTTCTTCACAAATATTCTTCACACTCACATGTCTCATTTTCAAAAAGTACTCTTAAAGACCCATCTGAGAGTGAAAGGGAAGGTTTACAAGACAGTAGTGCATCCTGCTATGATGTATGGTTTGGAGACTGTGGCTCTGTCTAAAAGACAGGAGGCTGAACTGGAGGTGGTGGAGATGAAGATGCTGAGATTTTCGTTGGGAGTGACAAGGATGGACAAGATTAGAAATGAGCAGATCAGAGGGACAGTGAAGGTGGAGCAGTTTGGAGATAAAGCCAGAGAGTCCAGGTTGAGATGGTTTGGAAATGTGTTGAGGAGGAATAGTGGATATATTGGGCAAAGAATGTTGGAGATGGAGCTGCCAGGTAGAAGGAGAAGAGGTAGACCTCAGAGAAGGTTTATGGATGTAGTAAAGGTGGACATGGAGACGGTTGGTGTGAAAGTAGAGGAGGCAATGGATAGGGCAAGAAGGAGGCAGATGATCCACTGTGGCGACCCCTAAAGGGAGCAGCCGAAAGAAGAAGACTCTTAAAGACCCATCTAATGAAAGGTTCTTTAAGGAACCAAAAGAAGAGGGCCTGAGCACAAGGAACTATCCTTAATTGTTTAATTGGTACAGGACTAAAGAATTTTGTTGTGGTTCTTTAAACCTTTTAGAAGATCTTTCACTCACACATCTCATTTTCATTAAAAAAAAAACCTTAAAGAACCATCCATTGAAATCTTCCTTAGGCAACAAACAAAAAATTAGGGAACAAGCTACATCAGTCCAACATACAACATAGTTAATTGCATATATATTAATAAATCAGACGCATGGTTACTA
The DNA here is from genome assembly GCF_015220715.1 of Pygocentrus nattereri. Classification (NCBI taxonomy): domain Eukaryota; kingdom Metazoa; phylum Chordata; class Actinopteri; order Characiformes; family Serrasalmidae; genus Pygocentrus; species Pygocentrus nattereri. Next base: position 14,047,878 of record NC_051231.1, read on the forward strand.
ATATAGGATAAAAAACTAAAAAGGTGGTTCTTCAACGGTTCTATATAGAACCATGAACAGTCAAAGAACCCATTGCATGATTAAAAAGTTTTTTGCATTGTGAAAGGGTTCTTCAGCTTGATGGGTCCTTTTTGAAAGAACCTTTTTGAAAAGCGTTCTTTACAGCACCAAATGAGTTCTACTATTTTTACCAGCTTGACATTGTCACAGTAGAAGAACACTCTTTGGTGCTATTTGGAAACATATACAACACATTCTCCATCAATCGCACCATGCAGAGAAGCTACATAGTACCATTTTAGCATGCAAATTCTTTCAATGGTTCTAAATAGAACCATTGAATTTACTAAAGAACTCTTGAAGAATCTTTTTAAGAGTGTGACTAAAGAAAAGGGCTTAACATATCACACACTAAGCGCCAAGTCTGTAAATCACACTGTGGAAGACTAACTGCTTTATTTGTTTCAGGCCTCTCTTGATTTCTGAATAACTGAATCGAAAGTCACAGGTGGCAGATCTACATATGGCTTAAGCAACCTCATCTTGGTATTAGCTGGTTAGCAGCAGAAAGGGAACGTGGAGCTGTCTGCTGTCGCTGACATTGTCTGAAGGCCGACAACACAACCAGAGCCGAGTGTTTATGTAGTAACCTTAATCTGAGAAGGCTCTGTCTGTTTACACACCAGCAATGCACAGGAGGTGCTGAAAAAGCAACTGTTATAGTACGAGGGGGTGATATCTGAACGACTGACAGACAGACGAGGCATGTGTAATGCTTGTCTAGTAAAGTTTATCTGTTGTTTTCTTTTTTTTTCCTCTTCTATACTGATATAGCGAGGTTGGGTGGGGGTCACACGGGGTTAAGAGGAAAATCTTTTAATCAGCTTCTAGCAAACACTGAGGGGCCTTTAAGTATCTGCAAAGCACTCCTCAAAATCTAGTAAAAACAGCTCTTCTGCAAGAAAAATATGTTATGTACGCCACTCAAAATGCTAACATGTCTATTAGTGAGTAGACACTAGAAACTGTTAGTACTGTTTGCACATTAGTTGTACATTTACATGAGCTACTTTACAAAACATTCACCTCAAACAGACGCTAAGAATAAAGCGCTGCACGAGGAACCAAAACAAACCTGACAATTCATATCATTTGCTTTTTAAGATCCATTTTTCACTGCTGTCACAGAAACACCACCATAACCACTTTAAAATACAAATGAGTTGTAAGACATTTATACCACTGATAGACAATGTGCTGTAGATGGTTCTATACAGAATCTTTTTGAAAAGTCTACTATATAGCTCCCAAAAGGGTTCTTCTATTGTGTATAAGCTTGACATTGTGAAAATAGCAGGACCCTTTTTAGAGCTAAAAAGAACCATCTACAGCACACTGTCCATCAGTTTGAACAAGGTGCTATATAGGACCCTTTACACAAAAAATCTATATAGAAACATCCACAGCACATTCTCAATCAATCTGAAGAAGATGCTATATGGAACCCTCTTCAAAAAGGTTCTACATAGAAACATCTACAGCACATTCTTCATCAACCTGAAGAACCATTTCACCATGCAAAGAGCCTTTAATCATTCAAAGAGTTAACTGAGTATATAGAACCATTTTCTTCACTAAAGAACCCTGAAGAACTGTCATTTTTGAGTGTGTAGGTAAGCTTTCGCTTAGTTGTAAGCTTTCTTGCAGTAAGCTTCTCTGACTTTGATGCAGGGACACCAAATACAGATTAGTTAAAGCTGTGAGGGCGGGACAAACCAGATCAACTTTGTGATTAGTCAGGATACTGTATATGTAAATGTGACCAAGAATTAGGACCACCCAGTTTACCTGAAAAAAGGATTATTATTATGACAAAAACATCAGCCAATTTGTGGACAATGGAGGTTATTCTGTGGACATAGTCTGTCCCTACATATATATATACATACATATACATACATCGTCTGGAACCAGTCTGCCCATTCTCCTCTGACCTCTCACCTCAACAAGGCATTTTTGTACACACAACTGCCGCTCACTGGATATTTTCTCTTTTTCGGACCATTCTCTGTAAACCCTAGAGATGGTTATGTGTGAAAATCCCAGTAGATCAGCAGTTTCTGAAATACTCAGACCAGCCCGTCTGGCGCCAACAACCGTGCCACGTTCAAAGTCACTTAAATCCCCTTTCTTCCCCATTCTGATGCTCGATTTGCACTTCAGCAAGTTGTCTTGACCACCTCTACATGCCTAAATGCATTGAGTTGCAGCCATGTGATTGGCTGATTAGCTATTTGTGTTAAGCAATTGAGTGTGTGTATATATATATATATATATATATATATATATATACACACTCACTGTATATGTATGTACACACACTGTCCACCAAAGCAAAATGAACCTTTTGCTATGCTTACAAACCACATTAAACTCTTTCATTTCACAACATGGGTGCCTGTTTTTCCAAATGTCTCAGCATATGCTGTAAGCATGTGCTACTTTGTAGACGAACAATAAACTACATCAGCGTTGAAACGTAACAGACAGTGTAATTACTGTCATTATTCTAGTACTGTTTCAGAAACATATAATAGATGTTTCGGGAGGCTGAGGCACGGACGTGGTGGGCTGTGGTATTGACGATGGAGCACAGATGAATAGCTTCTTTCATTTCCTCTGCATGATTGTGTGTATAAATGTACTGTGCCGAATGGGTGAGTCACTGCCAGAGTGCTACAAACTTGTTTTCAGTTCTTCACAGAGTTCTTAATGTTCTAAACTTGTAACAAGAGCTAGGTGTCGACTTTCAGTCATCCAGGGGTGCATTTTAATGAGCGTACAGTTTGAGATCCCACAGGGGCACAAAGTTATTTTAATTCAGATTGAAAATGTTAGTTTTATCTTTATGTAAATTGCCTGTTTTTGGCTTATAATATCATATTCCTCTGATAATTTAGTTGGAAATATCTGACATGTTTATTTTTTCTATGGTGTTTAATGTGTATTAAATCTAATAAACTGTACAAAAATGTACAAAAATCAAGAAACACTGATTTGGACTGATATGAGCTCTGCTTTATTCTTAAATATAGATGGATGGTTTTCAACTCATGCACAGCTTCTGCTTGTTATGCTTTCCTTTTATGCATAATATGATTGTACATTCAAAGAAAAACCAGCACCACCCCACCTTTAGTTCACTTTCAGATCTGTGAATAGAAATTTCAGTCAAACTGTATTTGAATAGTGCCCCCAAGGTTTCATACAGATGCTCAACTTTGTTCTTAGAAATTAGGAACCAGATGTGAATACGTTTTGAGGTTTTGGCTTGAAAATATAAATATTTTTAAATTCCATTAATGGTGGATGGATATGTGAAGAAGCTTGTGAGGCAAAGTCCCCAAAGAAAACTTATTATATCAGATTTTCCACTATTTTCCCATCATCCACATTCCATATAAAACTCAGAAGAGTCGTGCAGGTTCACTGGTGGTTTTGGACGTTAAGTAAAATGTCTATATTTGTGTTGTAGACATGCCGACCCCTGGTTCCTATCACCACCACTGTAAAGAAACGTCTAGACTGAGCCATTTGAGCCTAATGAACCAATTTAGTACATATATAGTAGAATTTAATGGCTATTTAGTTTAGTGTTAGTTAAGGATGAGCTGATGATCTACAGCGGGCGCTAATCATAAATCATTACCAAAAATCTTGAATTATTTTTAAAGCCTGTTAAATTTTTTATATATTTTCCACCCGTATTCCACCCAACCTGGAGCTGTCAACCTCACCTGGGTACCTTCATGTTGTGAGATTTCGTAACACGGCAACAGGAGTGTGCGATGAGATGTAACTGGGAAATCTGACAGAGCAGGTCAATTTGAGAGCAAGCGTATTTTTCACAGCAAAGCTGGCGCCGAGTGCTGAGCCCGAATGCTTCTCGAGTTGCAGTGTGGAGGCCTTTTTTTTCTTTCTTTTTCCTTTTTTTTCCCAAGCGTTTGGCCCCGCGCCAGGCCATGGCGCTCTCAAGTCTCCTTGAGCCTCGTTTGATTTGCTAATGCGGCTTTTACATAACTGCCTGCATTACAAAATGCTCCCCCCCGCCTTAAACTGTGGTGTTTGGAGGAATGTGAGTGTGTGTGTGGACATTTGAACTGTTGACAAGTCAATTGGAACACGCTCTGTTGTTATAAGTCTATCTGAACTACACTAAAAAAACAATAATGAAGCAAAAAAAAACATGATCCGACTGCGGCTTTGTCTGGGACAGTCTTCAAATTAAATAGAACCAAAAGGATCTCAATGGAGGGAACAGAGAGAAAGAAGCACTTTTGCTTCTCTAAAGAACATAAATTTTTGTAAATGATATCCACATCATGTAAACATTCTAAAGGTTCTCACTAGAATCAAAGCCATATCTAAAGGAGAATTTCACCATTTTTTACAACTGCATAATTGTGTGTGAGATGTAAACAGAGTGATTCAGAGTGGTTTGGTGTAAAATGGTTCAAATTTCTTTACAGTGGTGATGATAGGAACCAGGGGTCACCACGACTACAACACACATACCTACACCAGTTTCATATGGAATGTTGATGAAGTTGTCTTTGGGAACCGTTTTACCTCACTACGCATATCCCTCCACCATGAGGAAATTTTAAGGCCAAAATCTTCTCAAAACTATCATTAAACAATGTGACAGACATCAGGTAGTGTATTCAATAACTGTAAGGGAGCTTTTAGAAGTGGACGTCTGGTTCCTATCATCACCACTGTTGCCAATACTCCCTCTAGAGTGAAACATTTTGCATGAAACCACACTGAATGGCTTTGTTTCTATCTCAATCTTATAATTATGCATATCTTTTGGAGGGAACATCAGTGGAATTTCCCTCTAAGACAGCACACATGGAATGTTCATATATTGAAAATGGGACCCTGAGGCAAGACCCTCAAACACCCTCAGTCCACAGAAAATGCTCTTGAACGCCATTAATCCTTGTTTTCACTATAAGAGGTTGTATACATAACAATAGCAGCAGTCTCTGACTGGGCTAACTTTACACTTAATCCTCCACAAACCTGCGCTCCACCCAGACACTGCAGGCTGAACACAGGAGCTGTGGGAAAATACATAGAGAACACAGAGCAGGAAAGAGTTAATCTAACTTTAACTTCCCCTTGTGCTGCCGCCCCAGCTCTGCACTCTTAAAGTACACTCTTAAGGTGACAAACAGGGTCCTCTGGAGTGATATCACAAAAAAACACTTTTGTTTCCCTAAGAATCCATCAGTGGATAATTCTTCAATATAGAACCATTTTCTTTACTAAAGAACCTTGAAGAACCATCTTCTTTAAATGCATATATAGGCCCACTCTTGACAAGTGTGTGGTTTTATGTACCAAAAAGACTCATAATCCACTTTTACACATTCATTTCCAACCTCCTTGTAGACTGGTGAGCTTAAAAAGAATTCATAAAAAGTTCTTCCAAGGTTCTTTAGAAATGGGGTTGGTTCTATTTAGAACCATGAGTTTTTTATAGCACCACCTCATGCTTAAAATGTTCTTTGCATGGTGAAATGGTTCTTCAGATTGATGGAGAGTGTACTTCCATACAGCACCAAGAACATATTATTTCATTATTATATTATATTATATTATAATTTTTGAAAATGAGATGTTTAAGTGTAAAGTGCAGTGTGTGAAGAAGTGTTACACTAGCATGCAAACGGTGCTGATTCCAGACATCCTCCAGTGATTGGTAGACAGTTAAAAGTTTTGCATAAATTAGAATTCTCTGGTTCTCCAGGTGGTGGAACTGTAGGAGGAGTCACCAGCTTTTAATTGACTATTTATGCCTGGGTTATCTGTATGCAGTTACACGTGCTGTTGAATTTGTTACTGCTGGACCAAAGGGTTCTCACAGGGGAACCACTTTTGGTTCTCTAAAGAAGCCTGAAGTGGACTATGCTTTAAAGAACCATGTATGTAAATTACATGTGCAGGAGTAAAAAAAACTTTTTTAAAGTTTAAGAATGTCCCAATAATGCAAAGGTTCTACATCAATTAGAGGGTTTTTCTAGAAACATGTCCAAACCAAGAATCGTTTGTAAATCTTTAAGAATGTACAGTACTGACCTTATTACCTCACAGTACTTTGAGTACTAAGTTGTTAGGTCATATATATATATATATATGTGTGTGTGTGTGTGTGTGTGTTTGTGTGCGTATATCGTAATTTAATGTTTTATAGAATGCTTTTTCTTTGGAATGATTTTCTAAAATTCCGAATGATTCATTTACTAAGATGTAAACAGAGTCATTGAGAGTCGTTTGATGTGAAATGCTTTGTTCTAGAGTCAGAATTGTTCACAGTGGTGGTGTTAGGAACCAGACTTCCACCTCTTAAAACTCCCTAATAGGAAGCTATTACAAGAAATTGTTATGAATACACTGCCTGATGTCTGTTTATTGTTAGTTTTAAAAAGGCTTTGGTCTAAAAAGGTATTTTATAAAGTCTATAAACAGCAAATATGTACATGCAGAGTTTTCTGAGGCAAAATAGTAAATTTTATAAACATTACTTTGAAAAAATTAGAAGACACATGTATGTTCACGGGTGGTTTTGCATAGTAAATAAAAATGGCTATGCTTGTAGTCATGGTGACCCCTGGTTCCTATCACCACCACTGTAAAGAAATCTGAACCACTTCACACCAAACCACTCTGAATCACTAGTCACATCTCAAACACTGAACTTTACACCATTTTTCTAGCTGCTTAATGTCTTAATATGTTGCAGTTCAAGTTCTATCTCTTCACCACCCACCCAATAGGACCATTGCCGTCATCATTATGCACTCCCAACCCTGCCCCCTCATTGCTCCCCACCTTCCTGCCGCATCAGGAGGAGGATCTCTTCCTGTCTTTGAAAGGAAACCTGTGATAAAAGCTATCCACTGTCCAGGAGATGACCCAATAAAACTCTCTCTCACATATACCAACACGAAGCTACAGAGTCACACCAAATACAAACCTCTAACCACCCCCACCCCCCACCCAAACCAAACCTGGACTCCATCCAAGAGCTCAGCTAATAAAATGGGTAACACCACTGTGTCCTCCAGGGTGACTTTACACTTCCTTGCAACAACAACATGTAACCTTGGCCTTATAAACAAAATATAGATAGAACATTGTTGCACAACAGATTGGTTGACCAAAGACTGACTGAACTGTTCACTTCAATTCTAGTTTTCAATTCTAATTCTCTAACACCAAACCACTCTGAATTAGTCTATTTACATCCCAACCACTGATATTATGCAGAAATTTTGATGGAATTCCTCTTCAACTCTTATCAAGCCAGTAGCTGGCAATTTAGTGACTGCTTATTACTGCATCATCAAGCAGTAACTAGTATGAATTACACATTTTCAAGAACACTTTTATTGAGATTCTTATTAAGCCTTTTTCAACTCCACAGAATACACATGTCCAGACACATGGTCCGAACTTGCTTAAGATGGACAGGAAAATCGGGGGTGTCCTTCTTAGGCACATTGTTAAACCTAGATTGCCCCTATAATTCGGCAGCGTGCATACAAAGCCCCTTTCTTCTTTACAGCACCCCATAAACTGACTTTTTTATTTTGCTTTTTCCTGGATGAAGCTGAGTCAACATTTGGTCACAGCCCCCAATATTGCACTTCACCCCTCTCAAAAAAGAAAACCTCACCGAACAACACCTTCCTGTTAAACGACACAAGGGTCTCAAACGACCATGAAGTCCACCTCAAACCTGACTGAGACCTGGCTAGACCAGCTGGAGAAGCAGACAGGCTGGGAAAGTTGGCCTTGATGCTAATTGTAGACCATAAAAGATGCTAGACGCTAACTTAACAGGTCATTCAAGTCCATGAACAGCTTCGGTCCACCAGCCTCACCAACACCATCACCCTCATCAAGCCTGAAACAGCCCGAATCACAAATGCAACATTTCTGTCAGTACTTTTTCTTCCATAGTTTAAGCACATTTTGTATTTGTCATTTCAAAATGTTCAGTGGTTGATAGGAACCAGAGGTCATCATGACTACAACACAGATATAGACATTTTATTTATTGTCCAAAACCACCAGTGAGCCTACATATATCTTCTTAGTTTTATATGGGATGTTGATTATGGAAAAAATAGTGGATTTCTTTGGGGACTATTTTGCCATGCATGTATCCCTCCAACATTATAGTTTCATTGGTGGTTTTGGATAGTAAATAAAATGGCTATATTCACACTTATGGCTCTTCAAGGTTTCTTTACTAAAGAAAATGATTCTACATAGATCCACCAACACTTAATGGACAATTTGCATGATTAAAGGGCTCTTTGCATCTTGACAGTGTTCTTCAGATTAATGGAAAATGTGCTGTACATGGGTCTTTATAGAGCCTTTTCAAAAAGAGTCAACGTAAAACCATCTACAACACATTCAAAGGGCTCTGCTATTGTTATAAGCTTGAATCGTAACAGAATTATTTTTGGTGCTACGTAGAACCACTTTCTTTAGTAAAGAACCCTTGAAGAACCATCTTTTTTAAGCATGTTTGAGTTGTAGTCTTGTTCATATCACCACAGCTGTAAAGAAATCAGAACCATTTCACACCAAACCACTCTGAATCTCCCTGTTTACATCTCAAACTCTGAATTATGCAGAAATTTTTAAAAATCTGTGGAATTTTAAGATTAAGTAGGAGTATCTAAGACTTGTGGAACAAACCAGACCAGATGTTTGTCCCATTGGTGTTGATGTCCTCCAGGGATTGAATCCTATTTAAGGCACAGAGTGTTTCGAGACAAATCGCAGCCATGCCCAAAACCGAGAACCCAGAAAATCTAGCCCTGATCCTCTAATAAGACCAGAGATAAAAAAGAGCAACAAGTTCAAGGTGAACTCAGAGGGCAAGCATGGAGCAGTTGAGGGGACTGGACAGGACAGGAGGATCTCTTGGAGACAGAGGGTGGGCCCATGTTATTTACAATGTTTCTCTCACCCAGTGCAGTCCAGCTATAAAATGCTATTACAGCATAGGGCCAAATTCCAGCAGGAACCTGTGAAACCTGCTCAGGCACACACGAGACGCCCAGTAGGCTGCCACACAGACCCTTTCAGAGGGGCTTTCTCAAGTCTTCATTAAATCTCAGAATGATACTCTTCATGCTTCATGCCATTAACTCCATTCTCCCCTATTGGTTTCTCATTGACATTAAACTGTGCTATGCTGTTTTGTTTGTTTGCCTCTTGTTCTTTCTCACCCTCTAGAACATGGGAAAGTTTGTTGTTGGCCTTGAATAGCCCATCCAGCTCTCTCTAGTGTCCACTTAAATCTTAGAACTATGGATACGATTTGCATTCTCTTCTCCCTCACAATCTGGCAGTGCCCTTCCCTCTGCAACAAAGACATCTCTCTGGTCCAAGATGACTTCATTCGTATTTATGTTCCCAACCACGTCAGAAGCATAACTTCTTTGGCACCTATTTGTTATATTTTTAATTAATCTGCTACTCTATAAACAGTGACCGGGCTGATTCGATTGAGAGGTTCTTTAGGGAAGAGATTCTTTGCCCAAAGTGTGGCCTGCCAGAAAGTTATCCTAACCCCAAACCAATCTGTCCAATGAGAAAAGACATACATACTCTATGGTGCATTCTATCCAACTCCTTCGAACTGCAATTCCACAGTAAGAAATAAACAACAGATTTAGACATTTTAAATGATTATGGTTTATTTAAACCCAAGGCCTCAATAGAGATAGTAATGAGCTAAATATGCAGTATAAACAATCATCATTTATAGGATACTTCCTGCTGCGTGGTGTCTTTCCAAAACTATAGGCACTACATTTACACTCCTGAAAATACAACTGATAAATGAATTTTTTTTGGTATTTTAAAAGATCATTTTGATTTTTTTTAAAGTGAAGTTAAAAGATTTATATTGATCAAACCTTATTCAAAATTTGCTATCCCATGTTTTTATGTCACTTCCCAAACCAAGACTTTTCATTTAATTTGGAGCCTTATTTTAGAGCAAGAAGTGAGGCTGCATCCCTGTCCCTCATGGCCACATGGTGAGCTGTTAGATCCTATTGATTTGGAGTAAATGTGTCCCAAATTCTGAAATTCAATGCCAAACGTCAAGAGTTATGTAAACATCAAGAAATATGATGATTTTATGTGCATGCAGCTGTTCAAAGCTGTGTTTTCTAGTCATGTTCTGGCTGCGTTTATGAGTTCTGCTCAATATGAGCTAAAATTTTCACTACCGAAACATTTGGATAAGTTTGGGCAGGATTTATACTGTACTGGCAGTGACAATTTTTTTTGGTTATTTGTTTTAATAAAGTAAAAATAATTAAGGTAAAGGGTCACTTAAAGCAAAATGATTTTACTCAGTTATAGTCAGTTAAAAGTGACATTTATGACAGTGCTTTAAAAAACATTTATAAAAGCTCAATTTGAAACCTACTTCTTTTCTTTTATATCTTTGACATTATTTACTTTATTTTCTGTTTTTGGCTCTCAGCCCACCACATATATTTAATTCAATTCAATATTGCACATTGCCCCCCTAAGAGAAAAAAGTTTTAGCACCCTGCTCTATGGCATTTTTTTCTTTGTTTGTAAGACAGTATGCTTATAATAAAATAAAAAATGTATTTATATAAGTATAAATTTCTCAAGATTTATTTTTTCTGTCAATCATATTAAGAGGTAAACATGGAGATGAAAACGTCTTAATCCCTTCATCAGCTCCCATTCTCCCTTTCCCAGTGTTCCTCTTTCATCTCTTGCTCTGTTCACAGCTTGTCCCCACAGGCTGCCTGATCTCTTAATTGAGCCTATTGTATGTATAATTGAATAATTAAAGACTTTCATGATGGGTCAGCAAATGATGGGGGGAGGAGCCGGCAGACACTCCAGGCTCCAGAACTACAGACAGCAGAGTTTGCATTCTGACTCCCACACAGAATAGATAACGCTGGATCATTACAAGGCATTTGCGTTGAACCATAACAAAGCAATGTGACAATTTACATGTTATCAGTTTATTAAACCATAACTCCAATTATTTAGCTGTTGTTTATGTTTTTACATCAATTGGAAACATCAGCTGCTCGTTACACTGTATGAACATTTCATGATGAATGGACCAACAGGGATGGTTCAGAATTACTCCTGTTACATTAACATATCCACATTATTAGGAAGACTTGTATCTACACTCACTGTGTATTGTAGCTCTACTGACCATATAGGAGCACTTTGTAGTTCTACAAATGGTTCTTCAGATTGATGGAGAACGTGCTGGTTCTATGCAGCACCGAAAAGGATTCAACTGTGACAATTCTACAGTCACAAGAGATAAAAGAACACTTTTGTTGCTAGAACCAAACCCGAACCAGAATTCCACCATGCTGAGAACCTTTTAAGCATGAATTAGTTCAATGTAGTACACATGGTCCTAGAAGGGACCATTCCCTTTTCTTACAGAACCTGTAGAAGAATCATCTTTTTAAAGAGTGTAAAAAGAACCACACCCTTTACTAAAGAGCCCTTGAACAAGCATATTTTTTAAAGTGTAGGCTTAAGTCAACTTGGGGTAATGTAGCCTTATGAACCTACAGTAAAGTGACGCTAAGATTCTTTCATTTAACTTTGAAGCATTGAGTAAAGCAGCTATTAAAGCAGCCCAATGGCACTAGCACACTAACAATGCATCCTTCAGTAGATAATACACTGCAACCTAACATAAACACCAGTTGGCTTTTTTCCACCAACAAACTCTGACGTAGCAGCTGATATCAAGACAAATGCCTTAAAGGAGAACGGGACAGGTCACTTGGCCTAAAAGCACTCCTCAAACATCCTCTCATCACTCTCTTGGCGAACAATGTAATGGGATCCACTGAATGGAGCGGGAGCCCCCCCACCACACACAAATGCATTGTTCTGACATACTTCCAAAGATTATGCTGAGTGTTTGAAATGAAACTGAACACCACGTCCCAAAGGCCTTTGTCACCCGAGGGTGCTGAGTGGTCATTTTTTGCATTGTCTTGCTGCAGTTTTGCAAACTTTTGGCATTCTTTGTGTGTACTATGAAAAAAATATATTTTTGAAGAATAATCACCATATCATAACAAAGGTATATATGAATTCTCTTCCTGTCTCTGTTGTTATAGTCTCATAACCTTTCCTCAAAAAAACACTCCGATTTTATACGTAGTTCACTCAATAGGCAATAACTAACACAGAGCTGAGCATTGAATCCTCTTATAGCTAGTTCAAAATTGAAATATGCTTTTCAAGGCGTATTAATATGTCACAGTATTTAATCAGACAGCTCACTCGCACTGCAGTTAGACACTTTGGCAGCTCTTCTTTACTGAGTGGCTGCTAGTTTAACTGCAGCGCTTGAACACTTGTTGTCAGAAGCATACCTCATTAATCAAAGCCAGAAAGAGCACGACAAGCTGATGGAGCAACACAAAAACTAGCAGGCATGCAGACACAGGATCACATTCACTTTGTCTTTGTCTCTGTCACGCACACACACACACACACACACACACAAAGGCGTGTTTTTATACAAAGTCAGGACATGAGGTCATACATATGTCCCATTTGTGTTACATATATCGCAGTTGTTGGAACAAAACCTCAAAAAAAAGAAACTGTACAGGAGAAGGAAAAAACCTTCTTTACTTTTATTGGATTCAATGGAACCAGACATTTTCATTTTGTCATGTTGGGCTGTTTCTGTTGATCCATTCATTGTGAAATTTACACACAATGTAAAGAACAACAGGCATTCTCAAATTATGTAAAAAAAAAAATATATATATATATATATATATATATATATATATATATATATATATAGCAGAGGTGGGTAGTAACTAGTTACATTTACTCAAGCATATGTAATACTGATGGATCAGTGCTCAAACACTTTTACTTCTACTCAAGCATATAAGTGAGTAAAGGAATTTACTTTTTACTCAGTTGCATTTTAACTGTCCATATTAAGTAACTAATTTTGCTTCTGTGTTTAATTTCATTCTGTTTTGTCAATGACAATGTCTGTATTTGAAGCATTGGTAACTTGCGTATTTTATTTTAGACCAGAATAACCCGAAAAAAGAGAAAGTAGAGCCATACAAACTCCAGCTCCTGTGCTGAGAGATGCCAGATTTATTATAAAGTTCCACTGTTCCATATGGTTCTAAGTGCTTAAGTAGTTTTTTGTTTTTTAATGTTATTTTTTTAATAGATATTTTTACTTGAATTGTTATTTTATCATTAGTCTTACTTGTGTACTGATTTAAGCCACTCTACACACCTCTGTATACAGGTAAGCGCTCTACATGTATTGATAATAATCATAATAATATTAAAATGTCCCATTTGTTGTGGTAGCGATATGGCAAAAATATATCACAATACATTAAGTTTTAATGATACATGTCACAATATTTGCTTTGTATGATATCTTAGAAGTTGCATAAGTAACAAATGAAAAGAGAAAAATACTATCAAAAACTATGAAAACTATTATTTGTTTTCAAAATTGACATACTTTGTTATCTTAAAACCAACTAATCAAGACTAATTATTCTCTCTTTGTAGTAAAACCTTGGGCCTCTTGGTGGGCCCTAGTATTTATGGGTAGGGCCAGGAAATATGATGATATTTATCATTATCATGATAAATTATGTTACAATATTTCACAATAGGCTTCTCTGATTATATAATGTATATTGTCAGTACTTCTAGAACTGCATGTTTCACCTGCAGTTACTGAGTAATAAGCCTTAGTATGTAATAAGCCTGAAATTTTAAGGGGTTAATAGCCAATATCTATCAATGTAAACATTGTCAATGCATGTTAACTATGTTTTTCTGTGGCTTAACTAAACAGCCTAGACATTTGTGTCCTAAAAATGTCCTGAAACAAACCCAAACAAACAGAAAACAGCAAACAGACTGAAGGTTAAGCACATAGAGACCCTCAGGGTGAAGAGGAGACACTTACAAACGCACTGACACTTACACTGCAGGTTGGTGCTGGTGCTGTTGGACCAGGAGAAGGGTTCCAGCCCAGAGAAGAAGGAGCTAGCCTTGCGCAGCATGCAGGAACCCTGAGTGGACACGCCAAAGAGAGGCCTTGCACCAACTCCTAGAGCCTCCATGCAGTCAAACATGATGTCCACTTCTAAACCAAGCTAACCAAGTTCTCTATAGTCTCTGTCAGCTGCTGTCACTCACCAAACAGGACAGTAGGACAACAGAGGAAACTTCTATTCAAGGCTGAGCTGCTTCTTTTAGCACCCAAAACAAAAAATAAAATAAACTGCTTTGGGAACCAAAACAGCTTCTATGAGAAGCATCAGAGAACTTCTTCAGGTACTACTGTCACTTTCGTATCCTCTTGTCTTTGGATCTTCACGCCTTTTTCTGCAGGTCTGAGGGTCTCCAGACTGACCACCTTCTCCTCTTCTGCCTACGTGCTTTGGTTCTAGATCAGCTGGTCTCCAAAACCTGGTTTAGATGTAAAAGCTTCTCCAACCAGCACACGGAGGTTCAGCAGGACAGTGTGTGCTAGCTGCACTCACGTTGAGACAACACGTCTAAGCTCAGCCCACATTGAACAGAGGGGAAGGGTTCGGGGAGGGAGGGAGGGAGGGAGGAGGAAGAGAGAAAGAGGGAGGGAGAAAGGGAGGCGGGAGTTATCCTGGTTGGCCCAAACTTTCTGTCTTTCCCATTTTCTGGCCAAGCGGTCAGTCAACCCTGCGTCATATTTCAGAGTTTTACAAATGAAAGCAAACAATCGCTCTCCCCACAGTCCCTTTCTCTCTCTGTCTCTCTTGCCCCCTCTTATTCCCTCTTTTCCGCCAATACTGACTCCTTTGTTCTCTTTTCTCTCTACACATCTTACTTAATACTCATGATACTCCGTGTTGAAACAATATAACTGTTCTGACGTTGTTCTTTTAATTGTTTACCATCATTTACACCTAATCCATCAATGCTTTAAAACGATTCATAACTACACAGGGCTCTTAGTAAAAATGAACAAGAAAGCAGTTTTTGTTTTTTTAAGGTGAAATTTGTTACACTAAAAATGACCAAATATCAAATCATAAATACATACACAAATACATAAATACAAATGCATACGGCTGCAACTTTTTGCCTTTAGTCCTCAAAGTGCCACTATAAACGATGATGTATAATCTTGGTTCCTTATAGAACCATGTCGGAAACATTTTAAAAAGTTTAAAAGATCCTTCACAAAGGTTATATACCAGTTTAAGGGTTCTTTTTGGAACCTTTTGCATTTTGTAGAGACTCTTGATGAGGTTCTTGATGCTTAAAAGTCTCCTTTACAAAAAATGGTTCCCTAAAGAGCCGTCCATTAAACCACCAAAAGTGGTTCTTCTATCCCTCAAAGAACCCTTGGTGGCAGTTTTATTTTAAAGAGTGCACTATACTTTCAGCAAAAAGGGCTCTAGTACCAAAAAGGAAGAACCATTAAAGAAAGTTACAAGTTTTTATATCACAGAGAAGAACCATTTCAACACGCAAAAGGTTCTTTGTGTTGTCATGGTACACTTTGAATAACCCTTCTGTTAAGACTGCAGCCATTATTATTATTAATAGTAGTAGTAATAGTAGTAGTAGTATTACTATTATTATCACTATTATTATTATTATTATTATTATTATTCATTTAGAACTAATAATGTTTTTATAAGTTAATAACAAGTAAGTCATGACATTTTGAGGCTTTCTAATGTATTTACAACTACAACCATTGAATGAATGTGTTCTTAGGGAAAATAGTTCTATATAGAACCATGAACACTCAAAGAACGCTTTGCATGATTAGGGTGATTGAAGGTATGTTACTTGTGGTTCTACATTGAACCTTTTTGGAAAAGGTTCTGTATAGCACCAAAATTGGTTCTTCTATTGTTATGATGTCAAACTGTAACAAAAGAAGAACATTTGGTGCTATTTACATTTACATAGAACTCTATTAATGTATACCTGCCTTTTCAGTCTATAGCAGTTTAGCCCCACCCATTCACACTGAAGTTACAAGGATACTTTCAGTCTGGACTGCTTTTTGAATTAGGCAGAGAGCAGCCAATCATTAATTCATTATGTAAATTATATCATTCTTGCAGTAACCAAAATAGCCCGTTCAATTCTATTGAATAATGAGAGGTTTAAAAAATGGTCATGTAAAAATGAATTATGGCTGTTTTTGGTAAATAAAAACACAAACATTTGAAGTGGACCTCAGGGAAAAATAACAAAAATACAAGAACAATGTGGGATATGGGCCCTTTAATGGCAACGGGTGTGCCTTTTTCAGTTATTTCCTATAATTTCAACACTTCCAGTATACAAAAACAGCTTAATAAAAGAAGTGATAAGAATCAGTACAGTGATGTTCTAGATAGGAAGTGTGTTGGAAAGCAAAGTTTTGGGAAACTCTCTGGATATTTGGAGTCTAGCGCCCTCCATAGGTGAAAAACAGCAAGCAAAGGGTGGTGCTTTAGTGCACATACACACTACATCTAAGGATCATTAGGAAGATCAAGGCCAGAGAGGGAACCAGGCTTTGTTTTTTACCTTTATCTATACCTTCTGTCTCTCTCTCCCTACCTCTCCCATTATTCCTGTGTTTAGACTGGCAGCCTAACAGTCGTTCTCCGTAGCCCCCTGACCCTTTACTTCGCCAGTGCTTTCACTGGAAGTCCTCTTAAGTCATATTATTGTTACCCACGCTAGTACACATTGTGCTGTGACCCTTTTTTCCTCTTCTCAACCCCATCATCCTTGTTTTTTTCTCCATCTTTCCAGCAATTCATTGAATCAAAGAGACCACAAGTGAATGCGGTTCCAGACAGGGGTAACTTTCCCAAAACGGCTGCTACTGAGAACCAGTCCACGTCGACTATCCCTCCAGACCCATAAGTGACCTCCTGCCAATTTCTTGCTATATGTTCCATACAAGTGCTGCCCAAGCCAGCCAAAGCACATTTTATGACCTCTAACACTGTATTATGGAGGATAACTTAGACTATGATGTGTGGAGGCTTTAAAGCAAATGTACATCTTTGAATAATTATACCTTTATTAGATCAGGTACAGCTTGGCTGACATTTCATCCAAATGTGTAAACAAATACGGTAAAGCTACAGAGCTATGCAAAAAACCTGAAAACGTTTTTTGATTTCCTAAGTGAGAATACGTTGGACAAATTTTTTTTTTTGGTGAGGAAAAGTTAAAATTAATATATGAAAGGTCCCGTAACTTTTACACAGGCCACATTTTATATGCTTCCAATACACTAAAATAAAAAAATGAACAGTCAACAAAGGCTGTGTTTACATGCAAAGATTTAGCCAATCTGATTGAATACATTCAGTGTTTATATCACAGTCTACTCAACAATCTGATGGAAAAATTCAATTTAAGCTCACACTACAAGTAATCTGATCCAAAACTGTGTGCATGCATAGAGAACCACTTAGCGTAGACGATACTATGACAACCAATATCATGTGAGTCCAGTCACAGTGAGATGAGCAGCAGTAAGCGGTGCTTGTGTTTTTTATTACTTCACATGTATTTAAGAAGGCTGAGAGGAGGACGTTGTGTTCTGAGACACATAAACTGGACGCCGTCAAACTAACGCCATCAAAGCAGAAACTTTGTCTCCTCTACAGACCAGTTGCTGCTCCCGCCATGTTGAACATTACACATTTTCGCTATGACATACTGTATGTTCACATGCACAGAACATACTTAACCTTTCTGATTGGAAATGTAAACAGATACAGTCATTTACACTGTTATTAATCTTTTATTTAACAGATTATTTACAGGATTATCCACCTCGCTCAATCAGACAGAACTTGTCCAGTCCAGCTTTAACTGGACACAAAGTTTTGAGATTAAAATGGTTATAAGCATATAAGCAGGTCAAGCAGACAGCAAACAACCATCAAACTTTTTTGTTATGAAATGCTAATCAACAGAAATTAAGAGGCGAAAAACATTAGAAATAGCTTCTTAGCTTTGACAGCCTGCAGATGTTTTGCCGTCTCTACTTTAAATCATTAAAGAGACCTAGAAGGGGTATCTGTGTCAATGTGTTCTCAATTTCTCTGTGAAGTTTCATAGAGTTTGGGAGGGAACACTGTCAAGGCCACTGCACACCGGATGCGCTGCGTCACGTAGCAGTGTGTCTCTATAGAACGCTGACAGGTAGAGCTGATATACGCCAGGCTCAAGTTCATTTTGATACTCTACTTGTGTAAAGTGTTCAGGATCACCCATCAAACTGGCTTTTTTCGATCTGAAATATAGAATATAGAGGCTAGGCTCGTAGCATTAGCTGTGGTAAGTTACCATTAGCATTTGTCTGTTTATGTAAAAGACTGGCTGGTGGAGTCGCAAGCCCTGCCTCACATCGACTCAAAGTTCCGGTGCCGGATTGCAGACCTCCATTAAAAACCAAGACTAGCCAGTTCTGCCGTCATTTTTTGGAATGGCAAGTTTTTTTGTCTATAGGCAAAATTACTAGTTCTTTGTTTACAGGGTGGTGTGTTTTTTATTCTTAAATACAATGATACCATAACTGTATTGTTTCCATGTCCCAGAAATCACACCATGGTACACCACTGTACTATTGCAACAGTAGCGAACAGGATAATGCCACAATTCTTTTTAGCTTATTTTGAATTAGACAAGAATTTTTGATGTGAATGTTTTGATTTGATTCACCAAACTGCCTTAACCCCTCCAATTCCTTATCCATTTAGAGAACACATTTTCATACTTTATTTTGTTTTTTATTTTACACTGTTACTAAACTATAGTCACTGACCACACTGTACCAAAGCAAACACATGCCCACCATTCATTACATAAACACTACAGATATAATGCACTCATAACTCAATTTGAATACCATCTTCTTTATTTGTATACTCTACCACGTTATCTTTTGCCCCTCCAAGACAAACTTTTGGGGACTCCCGGTTTAAATTAATCAAAAACCCAAATTTACACATTTTTCCAGTTACCCTAGATGTAGTCAATCAGCCAAGGTCTGGCGTCCAACTTCTGCTTCTTTAGGTTAGCACTGAAGATAAGAGGCTAGCATTTCTAACACTAGAAGTCAATAGTCACCCACATCTTTTCTGTAAGCACATCCTTAAAACTTCTGTCAACCACCTCAAACCTTATAAAGGTCTTCATTTAGGCTGGATATGGTTGGGTGGGTTGAGAGATGTTGTTAATTTGTAGCTTTTGGTGGTTTCAGTTTTCTTTATAGAAATCATTTGGTTTTGTATATGAAAGTGTAGATCCTGGCATCTTGCCTTTTCCCCTCCTTACCCAAATTATACTCTTACTCATAAATATCTTATGTATAAATACCTTAATGAAGAGCTGGATGCGGTTCGAGCAGATTTAGAGCAGTTTGGGATGAATTAACAGAAAAGATTTGGGTGACTATTGACTTCTAATGCTTGTTAGCTACATTAGCCTCCAGTTTGAAACCAAGGAAGCACACTTCCAAACTGTCTAAATGAGATTTTTTGCCAAACTATTGTTTAATTCCTTGGTCACTCTGCAATGCACTTTCCAACTCAACACACTTTCAAGTGTCTTGAAAAAGCTCCTCTTCTTGGCACATACCTGTGTTTTGTCACTCAACCGTTCCATTGCTGTTTTCCTTCACTTTTGTTTTGTCTTCTGTGTCTTCTTGGCCTCTCACTTCTTTTCTTTCTAACTTATGCACAGGCCACATTTCATGCTTTATTTCTGTCAAATCATCAATAAACAGGAAGTGTGCATTAAAATGTGTGTCTAAGCAGAGGATGTTTACACTTATTTACCCATTAACACAATACTCCATCTGAGCAGGGGCGCCTAAACTTTTACACACCACAGTATATATTTGCGAGTATAACATCGGAGAGACATAAACAGTAACTGAGTCGCAGAATCATCCTTGTTTATATTGCACTTTTCAAAAGTTAAAAAATTTCAGTGATTAACAGATTTTAGTCTAAATTAATGAAAATTAATATAAAATAATATAAAAACAATTTATAGGAGAAAAAAATAAGCTTGGACACACACACGTAGCCGCCTCCTCCCTCCTTCCTTCCCTTTCCTCGTTCTAGAGGACTGAACTCTGGAAAGCACCCCCAGAGGGGCGCTAACCATTACCCCTCCAACACCCCTCCACAACCCCCCCCTAAAACTTCTGCTGCCCTCCCTCCCTCTCTCTCTTTCTCTCTCTCTCTTTCTTTCTCTTTCTCTTTTTCTGGCGCCTTGTCCTCAACCGCTGGCTCACTTGCTTTTTCTGTCTATTTTTCCATCTCTCTCTCTCTCTCTCTCTCTCTCTCTCCCTTCATTTCTCGATTCGATTTGATTTTTATTGTGCCGTCCATCATAACATCGTGGCGTATTTACGATT
This sequence comes from Pygocentrus nattereri, assembly GCF_015220715.1. Classification (NCBI taxonomy): domain Eukaryota; kingdom Metazoa; phylum Chordata; class Actinopteri; order Characiformes; family Serrasalmidae; genus Pygocentrus; species Pygocentrus nattereri. The sequence goes on from NC_051231.1 coordinate 14,068,456, forward strand.
AAGTGTTTCTGTTCCGTTTTCTCTCATTTTGTCATAGTTGCTCAGTTACAGTGCCAATAAAAAGGGGTAAAAGAAAAAGGGTGGGGCTTATTTTTTATCTTTGAAGTGAATTATTTATTTATTTTTAGTGGCTTTTACTTTCTTTTCTTTTCTGTTCTCTTTCACTCCATGTCAGTGTAATCTCTATGTGTGTTAGCCTCTACTTCACCTCATACCTCTGCTCTCTCTGTCTCAACATTTTCACCTGTCTTTCAACAGCAGCGCCCCCCCCCCCGTCCCCCCCCGTCCCCCGTCCCTCTCTCGCACACACACACACACACACTCCTCAGTGACACACAGCAGGGAGCAGAGCTGCACAGTTTCAGCTCCGTTCTCTCCACACCTTGAGGCAATTACACCCCCTGTCCCATATGAACCCCCGCCCCCCCCCAACACTCCCCCCGCCCCAAAGCATGAGGGCCACAGAAAAGAACCTGGATTGAAGCAGCACATAAAGTAATACAGCTGGCCTGTTGCACCTCTCTTTCTATTTCTTTTTTCTCTCATTCCTTCAGCTTTCTCTTCTTTCCTCTTCTCCTTTCAGACATTCCCTTCAGTCTCTTTTAGGGCTGTCACCATGAAATTTTAGCTCATGATTGACTGTCATGTACAAACTCAATTCTCAAAATGATCGTACAGTAGGTAAAATGTAGGAAGGGACATGTATTTTAACAAAAACAATACAAAAACAAGACGTAATGTTTCATCATATCATCTTCATTGTTTTCTGTAAATATACCTTCATTCTGAAATTGATGCCTGCAAGACAAAGTTGGGACAGGAGTAATTTAAGACTAGGGACATTGTGAAATACTAAAAAAATCTTAAACAGGTGATGTAATCATGTTTAGGTATTAAAAAGGTAATACAGGAAAGGCTGAGTACTTTGTGAGCAAGGATGGGTGGAGGCTCACCATTACTAACAGTTTAAGAACAACGTTGCATCTCACCCTCTGCAGCGCAGCAAAGATTCAGGAACCTCTTTGCATAAAGGAGAAAATCACAACTCTCCAGACCTCCAAACTCTCAAAGGCACTGCATTAAAAACAGGCATGTTTCTGTGATGGAGGTCACCGCATTGCAAAAAATTTTGATCTTAGTAAGTGAAAAGATCTTAAATGTAGTTAATACATATAATACTTCTGATTATGAGATTGTGGTAAGAAAATTGCAAGATTATTCTTCTTGTTTCTAGACATTTTTACTTTTACTAGATATTTTTAAGTAATTTATCTACCAAGAGTGTCTTATTTCACTGGCCAGGTAAAGTAAAATGATCTGCCAGTGGAATAAGACACTTTTATAAGATTACTTAAAACAACTAGAAATGTCTACAAATAAGTTAGTCATTCAGAAGTCTCACAACAATCAGAATTTTTTAAAAATTTTTGACTACATTTAAGATGATTTCACCTGCCAAGATATAATTTATTTGCAGTGCACATGGGCTCAGGTATACTTTAACAAACTGTTCACAATAAACACCATTCATCGATGTATCCACAAATGTGAGTTAAGTCTGTACACTGAAAGTTACATGTCAAAAATGCCCAGAAATGCTGCCGACTTCTCTGGGCTCAAGCTCATGAAATGGACTGATGCTCAGTAGAAATGTGTACTGTGGTCTTATGAGTCATCCTTTCAGAATGTTTTTGGAAATAATGGACATTGTGTTCTCCAGTGTAAAGAAGAAAAGGGCCATTCACATTATTACCAGTGTAAAGTTCTAAATCTAGCATCTGTCATGGTGTGAGTGTATGGGTGGGTGTGTGGTTGGGGGGGGGGGGGGGGGGGGGGAGTATTAGTGGAAAGCCTGTACATCTGTAAAAGCTCCATTAACCACAATTTGAAGCAACATATTTTTAGATGGCATCTTTTTCAGGGATGTCTTGCTTATTTCAAAATGACACCAGGAAACATTCTGCATATGTAATGGTTGGTAATCAGAGAGTGTGAATAATAGACTCACCCAGCCAGCAGTGCAGAACTGTCTCTCACTGAAAACATGTCTTATTAAGCTCAAAATATGACACCAAATGTCCCTTATGTGTAACAGAAGATTGGATCAGTTTGTATCTTCAGCCCTCATGAATGATTATTAAATGCTGTTACAAGGAAAGATGATGTAACTCGGTGGCATGCATGCTCATGTCCTAACTATTTTGGAATGTGTTGTAGGCATCAAATTTGGAATGACTATATATACAAAATCACTAGAGTTCAAGGTAAGACAAATATTATGTTTTTACCGTTTAATACAGGTCAAACAGAATTCATTACTAATTACTACTTTTTCTTTTCATTAACATTTCACACACTACCACTGCTTTTTTGAAACTGGGATTGTAAATAATTGTGATTAATGACTGAATTGTCTCCTTTTGTTCATTGTATGCAACTACTGAAGGACAAGCTTAAATTGGTGAAATTAACCAACTAGCCATTTAGCTGTTTTTACTGCCCTCTAAACATGTAATATGACTGTACTCATAAAAAGTGACTGTATAAAATGACTGCAGTCAGCCTAAATAACTGCAATCATCTCAAATAATTGCAATTGGGGGATTATGCAATAATTGTAATAATTGTTGCTTCCTCTCTCTCTCTCTCTCTCTCTCTCTCTCTCCGCTTCATCATCTTTCAATCATTCCCTTCTGTCTCCTGCAGCATTTATATTCAATTCAATTCAATTTGATTCAACTATATTGTCATTATACAATACAGGGTAGTACAGTATAACGAAACACTATCGGGCTACTTTTCCAGTGAAGTAATAAAAGATGCATAGTATACAGTGCAAAGACAAAATACAGTAAAAGACAAGACAGTCTGGCTGTCTTTCTTTCCCTCTCTATTTCTCTCTCTGTCTTTCTCTGGCTTTCCCTCTATCCACTTCAGTCTTCTGCTATTATGCTGCTCTTTTTGCTCTATCTGTTTTCTCCTTTTCACCTCCTTTTTAATTTCTCTTTCTCTCTCTGTCTTTCTCTGTTTCTGCCTCTTTAAGAGTCTATAATTCTTTCTCCCTTTCTCAGGCTTTCCCTTACTCCACTTCTTCATCTTTCACTCCATCTCCTGTGCCAATGCTATTCTCTCCCTCTCTTCTCTCTATTTTTAGCCCTCTCATTCTCTCTCTCTCTCTCTCTCTCTCTCTCTCTCTCTCTCTCGCTCTCTTTCTCTCTCTCTCTCTCTCTCTCTCTCTCTCTCTCAGGCTTTCCTTCACTCCACCTCTTCATCATTCAATCATTCCCATCTGTTTTCTGCTATTGCTCTCTCTCTCGTTCCCTCTCTATTTATGTCTGTTTTCATTTCTCCCTCTGTCTCTTTGTCTTTTGTTCTCCCTCTCTTCTTCCACACTCTCCCTTTCTCAGGCCTTTCCATCATTGAATTATTCTCTGTCATACACTAGAACACTGCTCTCTCTCTCTCTCTCTCTCTTTCTCTCTGTCTCTCTCTCTCTCTCTCCCTCCCTTTCCCTCCTTTTCTTTCTTTTCTCCCTCCAATTTACTTCTGTCTCTTGTTTTCTCTCTCTCTCTCTCTCTCTCTCTCTCTCTCTCTCTGTGTGTTTCTGTCACTCGTTCATCCACATTCCAGCCGTTCATAGAGCTCGGCAGCCTCAGCCTCAGGTTCTTTAGTGTTTAGCGTGGAGAGTTGGTGTCATGGGCTGGCGAAAAACGGAGCAGAAACAAAACCCGCTCTGTTCAAACAGCAGCCTCCCCCACCCTGCAGCTCCAGCTCCAGCCTGCACTCACTAAACCCAACCCAGAAACGCTGCGGTTACAGCTACACGCCATTTGGGCTGGCATGTTTTAAAGTATGTGTGCTGTATTTGCTTCTGTTGGAATGTGCAGCTCCTTTAGGGGATGTTAGGCCGGCTTTGCACAGCAAGACTTTCACACCACTAAGTTTCAGGCCGAGACATTCAGCAATGTAAAAACTTATAGCATCACATGGCAGGAATGATACTGAGCGGACAGTAGCCTCTTTCTGCAGCCCCCCTAGTGTCCCACCAGTGAAATGGAAATCAACAATAATCAATAAAGTGATAATCAAATAAACTCAGATTGAATAAACATCAGATGAAGTCTCTGTTGTCTGTGTGTGTGTGTGTGTGTGTGTGTGTGTGTGTGTGTGTGTGTGTGAGACTCTAAGTTGAGCTGCTTGTGAGCAACAGGGGTGAAACAATTCACACCAGTTGATTAGTAAATTACAATTATTTAAAGAAGAGAGAAAAGTTTGGTGCCAGTGGGCTCTAATGTTAGCAAGCTAACCTAGATTAAGAGACCCTTAATAGTCCCACAATGGGGAAATTTCAACTCCGCATTTAACCCATCCGTGAAGTGAAACAGCACATACACACTAGGGGGCAGTGAGCACACTTGCCCGGAATGGTGGGCAACCCAATCCGCAGCGCCCGGGGAGCAGTTGGGGGTTAGGTGTCTTGCTCATGTGCTGTCAGCTCTGGGGATCGAACCGGCGATCTTCTGGTTATGAGGCTGGATCCCTAACCTCCAGCCCACGACTGCCCCTTATGTAGCTCATGTTACAACCCAGTGGCAAAAGTCAAACTGGTCCTTTGTGGATACCCCTGATATAGGCTGTGGGGTGTATAGGGTGTTACCTGCTGAGGCTCTTGTTCAGAATGTTTTTTGTTATTATAATTATCTTTAGCAGAAACAATAATCAAATCAGAGGGTGCTGCAGCCCCCTTAGCACCCCCACTTCTTGGGTCCTTGGCCAAGACATTAAGGTAATCAAGGTAATTAGCAGCGTTAAAAACTGAGCATGACTTTTAACACTCAAACAAATAAATATGATTTAAATATGACTGCAGCTTTCCTCTGTTTTCTGACTAATTCAATTGCTGTGTTTATTTTCACATAGAAAAATTTACTAGATCTTATTCCCAGTGGTGGTGATAGAAACCAGGGGTCACCCTGTCTACAAAACAAATATATACATTTTATTTACTATCCAAAACCACCAGTGAACCTACACATGTCTTCTGAGCTTTATATGGAATGTTGATAAATGTAGCGGAAAATCTGAAAATATAAACGTCTTTGATTGTTATTTTAACCGCACAACACCCTGCATGTACATCACTTCCATAAATGTACTAAAAATATATCATTTTTAGGCCAGACTCTTTACAATACTATAGTAAAACAATGTCTCAAACATCAGGCAGTGTATTCACAACCATTTCATTAATAACCTTCTGTGAGGGAGCTTTTAGTGGTGGACATCTGGTTCCTATCACCACCACTGTGAACAGTTCTGACTCTGTAAGTTTCTCTAGAACAGAGCATTTCACACCAAACCACTCTGAATGATTTTGTTTACATCTTAACCATTTCATTTTATGCAAAGTGGGTTGAATTCCACTTTAAAAGGTACACAAAGCAGTTTAAAATGAAGTTACATGCAGTATGTTTGATTATTTCAACAATCAGCCAGTTTAGTATATAATATTAATCATATATCACATTGTTCTGTCTATCATCTATAGTATACACTCTACAGACTGTAGCAAAAAGTTCTTCCAGGGTTCTTTAGTAAAGGGAATGAGTTCTATTTAGAATCATTTCAGGCCTGAATGTTTCTTTGAATGTTGCTTTGATGGAGAGTGTGTTGTATATGGTTCTATTCAGAACCCTGTTAAAAATAGTTCCCATGTTTTTTAGGTTCTATACAGCCGCATATACAACACATTATCCATCAATCTGAAGGGCCAAAGCACAAAATGGTTCTACATAGAACTCCTGGACGATCTTTTCAAGAGTGTAGTATAGTGTGAGGTTTTGGGGTTCTGTGTGGATGCCATGTCCAGGATTGTAACCTGAACTTGATGGGGGTGGGATGGATTTCCTTTACTGCCGCTCGGGTTAAGCATATGCGCATGTATGTGCACCGTAACTCACACCCCCTACTATTACAGAACACAATAAAGCATAATAAAACATACAATTACGTTCATTTTTCATCTGTTCAGTGTGTTTCCGCAGTCGGCTGGGCCTTACTCCTGTTACATTCCGCCTCTCTAATGAAAACTCCTTCATCGAGGATGGAAAATAAACAGATTTGAGAGTAACTCTACCTCAGGCAGTCTTTCTGTGAAGAATAAAGCAGCCAGAGCCGCTCTGCTAATGCTGCTGGCATGGACTTCTGCTGCTGTTCCAACCTCAAGGTCAAGCAAACTAATGGTTGGTCAGCTTTAACAGTAAATACTGGCATATGGCTTTTTACTGGTGCAGCATTCTGTCGCTCTCTGCCCCACACTCTTTCATCTTCATCCATCATCATCCGTCTACCCACACCTCACAGCTCTTTTGTACTGTTCCCTTTCTCTCTGCTAGCACAAAGTCCTTTTTAATAAATCCATTAAAAACCCATTAGATCATCTGGATCACTGTACCGGCAAGGTGCAAAATACAGGGGGTCCTGTGGGGTCTGGGACCTCCTAATTAACCACTTGGACCCCTGAATGTCCCTGTAAATAAGCTTATCACAAGATTACGCTGTCTGTTTGGGAAAAATACACACTCATTTACAGATTCAGTGAAGCTCATTGTTTAGCTGCTTCACTCAAAATCAGCTTCTGTCATTGGTGTTCTTAACTAACTAGAGCTGCAGCACTGCTCTGCCTCAGGGTGGCGCTGTAGCAGACTGGCTCACTGTGTTATTCCTTTATAGCCTTGAAACTGTAACTCTGCCTGGATTCCTCTGAAAAACTTTACATTGTGCTGCAGCATTACTGCAAATCTGAAAACTCGCCCAGTTTCCCAAGAGTTTGGTGTGAAGCGTGACTGTTTCTTATTTCTCACACTGAATACACAAGAGAAGATGACTAAGATCTTGCAGATCTGTGTGTCCTCACCCTCAAAGCCTTCCTGTTCTCGACTATTTTAGATAATTGGTTTAATCTGAATATGCAACTATCGCAACTGTGTCGCAACTAATATCCACTGTGATATTGTGTTCTTTGAGCGGGCTACTGCAATGATAAACAAAGCTAAACCAGCTTTAAAGTTGGCATGGGATGCACTTAAATCAGTCCTCTTAAGGACTTCAGCCCATCAGATGAATGCCTGTAAAACTCACCCTACACTTAGTTTCTTATTTGGTGTAACAGTGTTATATTTGTACTTGTACAGACTGTGATCCTGACTGTACCTATTCATGTTTGTTTGCACTGTACAGGAATGTAAGTTACATATCTGTTGAAAGCTAATAAAAAGTTGATCACAAAAAAAGCCCCGCCAGTCTCCACGGAGACATCATAATCCAAAACAAGTGGTCTGATAACATGGCAAGAGTCAGAGATCAGTTTAGAGATCTGTGAGTCAGGAGGCAATAAACGCCACCATTCTAGACTCTGCTACTCTGAGTCAGTGATTTATACAGTTATTCTGACAAATAACTATTTGGCAATATTCTGGCAAATAAACATGAACTTGCTCCCTTTCAAATCAGACCAAGATCATGATTGTAGCACAAAGTATGTGGCAATGGTGCCCCTTTTACTGGTGCAACAGTTTACAGGTTAAAAGCCAGAGCTGGGCAATTAATCACATTTCATTTTCGATTATGCTTCCAATGATTATGAAAAAAATAAATAATCGAGTAAATCTTATTCCACATTCCATTTTGCAATGATTCTTTTTTTTGTCTTCCCTCCCAAAAATCTTATCTAAATTATTTTGGTCTAATTTGTTTTTATTTATTGTTTTTACACATGATTACTAGTTTTCAGCAGGTTGTGGAAATGCACCATGACACACTTGATCTCATTTCTTTTGATCTGATTTAATTTTATGTTTTAGTTTTGCATTAAGGAGAAGGATTCTGTTATCGTGAAGAGCATCACAGCAGCATGGGCTGGCGGTGAGTACAACTCATCAACACAGCCGCAATGTTACTCATTCTCAAGTTATGCTTTTATACAACATTTCTGCAAAATGAAGAAAAAGGGTCAAACAAAGAAGCCCGAACATCAAATCAGACATGCTGTAATGTTGGCATTTCCTCCGCCACAAAAAGTAGGACCCTTTACATTACAGACAGAGCCGTAAAACTGATTCCCAGATGAAGCTGGATGCGGTTTTGTTCCAGTGAGTCTGTAAAGCGCTGCCGTCTGTTTGTTTCTGGCTGATTTCAGTTTGATTAGTACTTTAACACTGCAGGAGGCTCTTCCCTTAAATCTCTCTCTCTCTTTCTCTCTCTCACACACACACACACACACACACACACACACACACACACTATTTTCTAGCTTTTATTTGCTCTCTCTTTTCAGACTCTCTTCCCTCTTTATCTCTCTTTTGCTTTGTTTTGCCCTCTCTCTTTTCTTTCTCTATTCCTCCATGTTCTCTCTCTTTTACTGTCTTGCTCTATCTCTCTCTGTTGCTCTCTCAGTCTTTTATGCTTTCTACTTTATTTTACTGCTCTTACTTTTATCTGGTTTTTATTTGCCCTCTCTCTTTTCACTCTTTCTCTCTCCTTTCCTTCCTTCCATTTTGCTTTCTTTATTCTTGTCTCTTTTGCTCTTCCTCCCTCTTCTCGTTCTCTCTTCTTTCCTTTTCTCTCTCTGTTGCACTCTCACTCTTTCCTGTTTTTGTTTTTTCTCTCTTCTTTTGCTTTCTTTCTTTATTTATTTCTCTTTATTGCTTTCTCTTTGCTCTTTCTCTCTCTCTCTCTCTCTCTCTCTCTCTCTCTCTCTCTCTCTCTCATCTCCCTCTCTCTCTCATCTCCCTCTCTCTCTCGCCCTTCCTCCCTCCCTCCTTCTGTGCTGGTTTTTGAACTTTTCTTTTTTTCTTTCTCCTCGTTTTACTTTTAGAGACTGAACCTCGTTAGTGTGTCAGAATATAATCATGGCGGTTGAGATAAAGTCCAGAATATATGTATGTAGTTATACACTGATAGAAATAAACGTACTCTGCAGGTACATGATTCGTTCATCAAGGTACAAACAATGTAAGAGTACCCTCAAAGGTACAACGGTGGTTTTAAGGTCCAATCGTGTACCTTACATGAGTTTTTCATAGTTGAAAAGTAGACATTTGTACCTTTTCATAACCAAATGCTTTAAATCAGAACATTAAAATAAAAAGGAGTTGAGACGGGGTGTGTGGAGTCAGTTCAGTTTAGAAAATATCATTTCACTGGATTCTGGTACAGTTATGTTCCCTGACTAAAGTACTCAGTAGGAAGCTGTAAAAAATGAATAAATGTTAGATGTATCAAAAATAACAATATTATTATTATTATTATTATACAATTAATATCCAGAATTCGTTTTTTGTACTATTTTTAAAAATAATACACTCTTTGATGTGGTCATACTGAAATGAATCCCAGAGAATGTAATTGGTCCCCACATGTAGTTTAATATTATATTATTAAGTAACAACTGTATTAGTCCATGTTGTTTTTATATTAAGTTTCACATTAATGAATGTATTTGTAAACATTAAAAACACAGATACAATGTTAAGAATTGATGTCTAATATTAAGTAAAGATGTAACAATTGCATTTATTCATAAACTTCACTTCTTGGTTTTTAAACTGAATTGAATTGAAAGATTTAATAAGCAATGCTTAATAACAGCTTAACTGGCTTATGATTTTACTTCTACTCCACTTTTTACTCTGTACTTTTTTAGTCATTAACATTCACTTTGTTCTGTTGTGCTGGTTCAGCTTCTATACTGCTTTACTGATGGCCACTGCTCCCACTTTGAGCTCTAATGTTTTATATTAGACTAAAAGATCAGAATAGAGCTGAGATATACAGAGACGAGAAAAAATAACATGACAAACTTAAAAAACTAAAACCTAATAAACTAGGCTAAAGCATACTTGTAAAGCATACATACAAACAACACTTAATCTGCTTTGATATTTTGACAGCAAAGTTTAGCTACTGTAAAGAGCATAAGTACCACATTTACAGACCAATAACATCATCATCATTAACTTTAGAAATGCGTAGAAAATGAACAGCTGTTAGCTTAGAACTAACATACCACTGAAATCCAATAGGGGCCCTAGTGGAAACTAGCATTACTGTGTGTTTTTCTTTCATCACTTTTGAAGGAGTGTTAAAATCAATGAAGGCCTAGTGCTAACAGCCATGGTTTACCACTGACCTAATAGTAAAGGCTGACATTTCAACAGAAAATAATTAACAAATGGTGAAATGCGCAGCCCTGAACCGTCTATAAGATCCCATTCAGATTGGACGGCACGGTAAATTCAACTTTTCCTGAAGGAGAGCAAGAGCTTACTGTGTGCCTGCCAGGTATCAAGTGAAAAAAAGAAGAAAAAAAAAACATTTGGGATGCGGAAGTGTTTGGCTTAACCTTTTATGTCTCCAAATTCAACATTAACTGATCCCAGACGGCTGAACAAAGTGCTCTTTCATATGTGCTCAATAATTCAAGTGCATTGTGGTAAGCTCTGAGGATGAACTGTGCTTCAGTGCTTTTGGAATGGCCGGGCAAACACTCGGTCACAATATTTAAGGTGGAGCGAGCTTTTGTTGTGCCCCAGAGCGAACGCACTTAACCTCAATTGCTTCTGTGCAAATATGGCCGGTAAAAGGGCAAACAGGCCGACTGCACACAGGAGGAAGTTTGTTCTTTAGGCTGCGTGTCCAACCAAATAAAACTATGCAAATCTTGAAGGAAGTGAAGTAACATTTAATCACGTATGAGACAAACAGAAGTTTATCAGAGCAAAAATCTCATGGTTTTAAGCAGTCTACGTTATTCTGGACAATCAAAACTGTCCCCATCAGGTAAACAGCACTTAAAGCTTTCATCTTTGAGAGAGAGGAGAAAATCAAGCTGCTGCAGATCTGAAAACGTCCACAGGTGTTTCTGTCCATCCTTCCACTGTGAGAAGACAACTCAGTGCTATGGGTCTGAAAGGATGTGTAGGTGTCAAGAATCGTCACTGAGAAAAAGAGACACATCAAACAAAGAAGCTGAACAATGGACTGACCACCCCAGGGTTCAGACCTCAACATCACTGAATGTGTTTGACTACTTCAGAAAATGATCAACCAACTACTAAGACTGAGCTTTTGAGCTGTGTCTGCAGATTCCTTGAGAAACTGAAAGTGAATCTCCTGAAAAGAATGGAAGTTGGAATAAAGGTAAAGAGAGACAACCTGAACACTCAAACAGCTCATATTAGATTTGGCTGTTTAGGCTTCTTGTCATTTTACTGTGAATAATGTGTAATAATGTGTACTTAATGTCATTTTGACTGGAAATTCTAAATAACAGGGCAAACTCCACTTGTGCTTTTTATATATTAATGTGTGTCAGCATTTGGTTAACCCATTCCTAACCCCTGTTCTTACAGTCGTCATCCAACACCTTGTTTATCTAATCAGGACTCCATTGTGTTGAATCTGATGCTGCTGATGGAGTTCCTTCAATGGCTGGAGGCATCCAGGAGAAATTTGTAATCCAGCATTGTTCTTCAAACTAGCTCAAAAAACAAACACAAAAAAACCTACTTACTGTACTTTTTACTCTTACTGTATTTACTTTGTTACCGTATTTATGTTTATTTGCAGTTTTATGAGCAAAAACACAAGGTACATTTTAATATACCCATGTATATCACTGATGTCCTAATAAAACCTTGAATCTTAATTTTCATTGCTTTCAGTTTTTTGACATGATTTTAAAAACGCCTGTTGTCTTTTACATTGGGTGTGAATTTCATGATGAATGGACCAAAAGAAACGGCCCATAATGAATAAAGTCTGGTTCCACTGACTTGCATTAAAAGTAAAGTTTTTTTTTTTTCTTCTCCTGTAAAGTTACCATTTTGGAGATACAATGCTTAGTTCCAACAACAGCGTTGTGCTTTCATCATTTATTGATCATTTTCCTACAATCTGAAAAAAAGATGGTTCTTCAAGGGCTCTTTAGTAAAGAAAGTGGTTCTACATAGAACCATAAACAGTCAAAGAAGCCTCTGCACAATTAAAAGTTCCTCTGCATGGTGAAAAGCTTCTTCGGAGAATGTGCTGTAGATGGTGCTACAGAGATTCTTTTATTGTTACAAGCTTGACATCTTAACAGTAGAGGAACCTTTTTGGGTGCTATACAGAAACCATTTCAAAACTATTCTATACAGAGCCATCTACAACACATTCTTAAATACCCTTTCATAGGGCTGGGTGATCAAATGATAACGATGATTATCGCCATATAGCTTTTCCTTGATAGAGCGATAAGACGTTTGATAAATTTTCAATATAATAGACCATTCTCACACTTCCAAATGGGGGAGAGTGGGGGCACGATTAAGATGAGTCTTTAGAAATAGCTGAAACGCAGAGTTATACATTCCCAGTTTCAGCGGAGAGACCAACGATCTGTTCTCTGTCACCAAGTGTTGGTGACAAGATCAGTGGTGTTACTATTGTGGCTTAGAGTGAACTCTTTAGCAGCGCTATTCACAATCACAATCCTCACAACTCCAGCGCTGTTACAGCGCTCAAAAAGTCATATTTTAATATTAGTGCATTCCCAAGCAACGAAAGTGAAAGAAAGAAGTGGGTTCATGTGAGCTACAGCCCTGATTTAAATGAAAGTAAACTGAAGAAGCTGTGAGGCATTGGAAAGCGAGATATCGCTATCTTTCCAGGCTAGCTAGATAGACTCTAGATAGTGTAGATCAAACATGACACAAAAGCACCACTTTCAGTTGAAACTTACCTAAAAGGAGGACTCTGGTGTTGATATATTATGGTTCACCCCTCAAACTACTACGATAATATAGAGAAATCCAGTCATCTGGTGTTTGAATACTGTGATATGCTCTGATATGAATATGGTAGGACTGATGGCAGTAAGGCGGTCAGTGATCCATCACTGACGTACTGAGCCAGCTAATGTTTGCTGTTCGTACTAAGTTGGCGTTGTTGAGAAAGTAAACAGTTTAATACTATTGTTGGCCACTTGTTTAGCATTTATAACGGGATAGCCAAGCACTTGCCACCAGACAGCTAAAAATAATCTATTTTCTTTCTTAAATTATGACTATTGCAAAAACAGCTCACCAGCTCACTTTCTCCCACTGTCCCATGACAGATTTGTGAAATGTTCCGTTGTTTGGTGAGCGTTTGTCGTGTTCCGACTATAAAGGTTAGTTTAAAACAGTAATTAATCACCCAGGAACAAAAATCAGCCTTCAAACTTACAAATAAGTAATGATTTGACATTTATAGCGATATGTATCGATATCGAACAATATTAATTTTGTTTTAACATTTTTTGCCATATCGCCCAGCTCTACCCTTTCATGATGAACAGTATCCTTTAATCAGGCAAAGGGCTCTCTGAGTGGTCAAGGTTCTTTATAGAACCCTTTTTTCACTAAAGAACCCTTGGAGAACCATCTTTTTGAGAGTGTACGTAAAAACGTAGCTACAGGTACAGAATTATTTGGGGCCTGAAAGCCAAAGAAAGTGAGTATTTAAAGTATGCAAAGTCAACGTCACATGACACCAGTGAACACACACAATGGAACAATAAGAGCAGGTGAAGTCACTTACACATGCAGTGAAGTGAGACCAGCACAACAGCACCTGAAGGCCAACTCTCTCTCTCTCTCTCTCTCTCTCTCTCTCTCTCTCTCTCTCTCTCTCTCTCTTGCTCTCTCTCAGAGAGAATAAAGGACAGTGCAGTCAGAGGGAAGAGCAGATTTTATCTCTTATTAAAGGCTGCTAATGGACTCTGAGTTCGCTCTGACTGCACCGCATAATCACACAGATCTGAGATAAAGAATCACACACACACACACACACACACACACACACACACTTGCGCGCACACACACACACACACGCGCACACACACACACATGCACGCACACACACACACACACACACACACACACACATTTTTATATCAGGAACTAGAGTCATACTTACATCCCATATCCTACACTCTTAAAAATAATGGTCATTCTAGGGTTCCTCAGTATTCTTCAGTAAAGGGATTGGTTCTGTTTAGAACCATGCATTCTACATAAAACCCATTTGCATGCTTAATGGTTCTTTGCATGGTGAAAATGTTCTTCAGTTTGAGGAGAATGCGTTGTGCTTGGTTCTATATAGAACTCCTGGTTTTAAACAGAACAGCTCCCTTTCACTGAAGAACCTTTAGAGAACCATCTTTTTAAAGAGTGTACATATAAAAATGTGTTTAAATGCATTTAGAAGCACAGTAAGTGTAATTGTTTTCATTTTCAACATTATAATAAATATAAACATTAATATAGTAAAACATAAGAAGAATATGGTGTTTCCAGGGAAGTTATTTATTATGCAGGTTTGAGGAACACAGGTTTGGTTGCTGATGTACCACTGCTCTGATCAGTTCCATCAGCAGCACCTGATTTCATGTACTGAAGTTATTGATCAGATAAACAGGTATTGGATGTATATGTTTATAAAGTAAACTGTAGTCATACTCCAAACAAAATTAGTCCAGTGCTTCAAAATGAAGCGTAATATTAATCCCAAACAAAGTAATCGAATGCTACACAATAAAGTGTAATAATAATCCCAAATTAAATTAAGTGCTACAAAATGAAGCGTAAAATAATCCCAAATCAGATTACTCCAGTGCTATAAAACAAACTGTATAAATAATCCCAGGTGATAAAACTAACCATAGAAAGTATCCCATTTGATATTAATCCCATACTGTAAAAGAATCTCAATAACTTCAGGTTATATTAATCCTGTCATTTAAAGCAAACCACAGAAATAACCCCATGTTATATCTCAGTAAATATTCCATCACATTCTGTAGAAAAGCAGTTTCTGCGGTTTTTCTAAAGTATGAAGAAGCATTTTGTACAAGAAGTATATACTTGCATCCTCTGAGCTACAAATCAAACTGAAATGTACTGTTCTAACTTACATGTACAACTCTGAACACTAAAACATGGGAGTAAGAACACACCAGTGTTCACTTCACACAGCCAGGTAGATAGTTAGCACACTCAAAATGATGAGTTTCGTGGTTTTACTTCTAGAAGCAAGGTCATGCTGTACGTATTTACATGTATATGTGATAATGTGGCGATCTAAACAGCTCCTGAGGGGACAGAAGTTTATCCTTCCTTTGATCAAAACATGAGTAGTCCAGATACATCAGATCTCAGCCGCTACGTTTTAAACTGCCACACAATAGTAGGACTTTTTTTTCTCGTGTGGGTGTGTATTCAGCTCTTTGTAGGGACCAGGATGATGGAAAACAATAACATTGTGACACTGTGGTTACATCTTGCTGGCTCCCATTTGGAAAAATGCCTTTTTATGAATAGTCAAACTTTTCTGAAAGCTAAAGAAAGACCGAGGTCTGGGCATAATGAAATTTCCTTCATTCTTGCACTCTTGAGGGTTTTGTTCCCTCTTTTGTTTCTTTGGCTTGCCATCCACTTTCCATTTAGCAAAGGCAGACAACAGCACCCCCTGTGGTTTTAACAGGAAATTCTCCTCAATGTTCAACCTCATAAAACAGAGTAGGGTTGGCAGCACACACACAGACACACGCACTGCAGGTCTGAATGGAAAAAGGCTGTTTTCCAGGGACAAAACAGCTCTTAAAGTGCTTTCTCCAGTACTATCACTCCATAAAGTTGTGTAAAATAAAAGTCTGACACACATTCGTCCCAGCTCCAAACACTTATAAACTTGGTTTGAGAGTCAGAAGCAAGCAAACTCTGTCTTGTATCAAAAGAAACGTAACAATGTAACAAAAATTCTCAGTTACTCACATAGCGCTGCCATCTCTTTGGGTAGGTCCGTCCCATATCGGCCGAAGAGACTGCCATTGGCCAGGAGATCGAAGGGGGAGTGGTTTCGCATGGTGTTAAAGGCGAAAGGGTAAAACCCAGTCATGTGACCTACAGGACGCTCCCGGTTTGTTGCCATGGTAATCACAGGGCGCCCCAATATCAACCAATGATCAAAGGGGGCTTCGTTAGGGAGAGTTCCCACTTATCCTCTTATCTCTTTTCTTCCACTCTTTCCTTCTGGTTTTCCCACAATGCTTGGTAACTTAATAGGTCTTGGAGATACCTGATGGCTCACAACCACCGCCACTTGCCCATTGTAGGCTCTTTTTCAGTAGCCAGTAAGCAATGTCTTTTAAAATTTGGGTTCCTAGAAGACAAGAAAGGGGACAAAAATGAAGAAATATTAGCAAACTGTGATTTTGTAATCACTGAATCAAATGAATTAATTTCGGCACACTGTGCATGTTTTAACTTGCAAGTTGCAGCTTGCTTTTTAAACCGCTATCTCAACACAGAACACAACACAAGAACTATGATGGTAATCAGACAGCCACAGCTTTATTCATCTTGAAAATAATCCCTTAGTTCTACAACAACTGTCCTGATAACCGGCCCTAAACACAGCTTTAATAATCCCCAAAGAATCTAATAGTTCTACACAGACTGTCCTGCTAACCAGAACTAAACCGTTTTAATAATCCCAAAAATAATCCTACATTTCTAAACATACTGTTCAGCCAAGACCTAAACATAGGTTGAATAATCCCACAGATATATAGACTATACAGCCTGCCCTGTTAACCAGACCTAAACACATCTTAAATAATCTTAAAAGTAACACCACAGTTCTACAGACTGTCCTTCTAACCAGGCCTAAATACAACTTTAATAATCCCCAATTTTTAAACTCTATACAAACTGTCCTGCGAACTAGCCCTAAATCCCAAAAATAATCCAACACTTCTAAACATACTGTCCGGCCAAGACCTAAACATAGGTTGAATAATCCCACAGATCACAGACTATCCTGCTAACCAGATCCAAACACATCTTCAATAATCTCAAAATAATCCCACAGTTCTATACAGACTGTCCTGCTAACCAGACCTAAACACATCTTTACTAATCCCAAAAATAATCCCAATGTTCTATATACTGCCCTGCTAACCAGACCTAAACACGGCATTAATAACCCAAAAAATAATCCCATAGGTCTATACCAATTATTCTGCTAACTACACCTAAATGCACCTGCAAAATAAACTCATATGTATACACCAACCAGACGTAAACACATCTTATTATTCTCCTAAGTAATCACACTGTCCTGTGTCAACTTGTCTTTAACAAGGTTGCATCTCCAAAATAATAATAACCTTCATTTTAAGGACTGTCCTGTTAACCAGAGCTAAGTACAGCCTTATTAACCCAGTCCTGAAAAGTAGATGCTATGATCTAAGCTACTTAATAAAATATTAGTGAACTACTTTATATGCTTTAATATCAGTATGATATTATTGATTATTTTCTCTTTAAGCAGAACAAGCACTTTGCAAGCATAACACACCCTATGTACAATGTATGGTCCCAAAAAGAAGGGATTTTTTAAAAAGCGATGGACTCACTTATGGTCAAATCCAAATACAGATTTTTTTTTAGCACTAGGCAGATAAAGGTACCTCTTATGTAAACTCAGGATCAGCACTAGCGTTTTTATGGCAACACCAACTCTGGACAGTGCATAGGCCAAAAAAACTGCATGTAAAAGGCCACAGACCAATACTGAGAGGATGATTTGTTATTAGACCATGGCTTCCCTGCCATAAAGCTTTCCTTTATATCTGTCATTTGTTTGGAAAAAACAGATCAACGAGAAAAGACTCGTCTCCAACCATTTGGCCTTAAAGCGTGGAGCGATTAAATTTGTTCCTGCGCTTTCTTGCCTCGCAATAAAGGGAGTGGAGAAAGAGAAAGGGGGATAGAGAGAAGAAGAAGAAGAAGAAGAGTGTGTTTTATATTCTGAATGACAAAAAAGGTCTTTCTTTATGACATGATCTCATTAGATGGAACTCATCAAAGTAACAGCTCAAGAGAAAGGCAGGGTACGTGCGCCAGCTTCAAAGAGTCTAACATTTCTACACACAACAGGGGATGGTAAAGACTGACAAACGAAGTCCATGTAACTTACAAAGTATCATTAAATTAGCGAAAGTGAGAGCAGACAGCCAGATGAAAGGGAGGGAGTGGGAAGGGGGGGAAGAGAGAGAGCCTCTTGTTTCGGGCGTTCATTTGAATGGCCTCCAAAGCCGTGAAGTGATTCCAGGCAATGCCATATGATTTAAATCAGAGGCAGTCCTCAATAAAGACGCTTCTGTTCCACAGCCAGCCTCCAACTGCCACATGCCCAGGGTGGAGGGCACCCACCGTGGGCACACTTAACCCCTTCCACCCTCAATTCTCTCTCCATAAATACCTAATGGAAAGTTCCACAACACTTCGAGAAGCCTGCGTAATAAGATTATAACCTTAAATGTTGTTTTCTTTAAAAAAAAAAGAAAAAAAAGCAAGCTGCCTACATCATAGGCTCTTTCTCTTTTTCCACGACTTTTGAACCACCAAACGCTCTTTACACATATAAAGACGTTTTTGTGCTTAAACATGCAGCGCAAAATCTACAGAACTGTGGTCAGAAACCACCTTGCTGTTTAATTTCTTGCCAAAACCTCTTAATTTTTCAGATGTGTCAGAAGATATTAGATATAAGATAATATACTTGCATAAGGAAGGAGAAAGTCAAAGAGAAATAAGTGAAAAAGCAGGAGTTTCCAAAAAATGATTGAAAGCTACAGAGAAAAATGGGATCTGAAACTGGAAAAAAATTCCAGAACTTTGAGAGAGACAAGAAAATCAGTTCTATAAATAATCATCTAAAGCACGGTTTTCATTCTTTCATCATGCAAAGAACCCTTTAATCATGCTACAAACCTTTTTTCACTAAGGACCCTTAAAAAAAAACATCTTTTTAAGTGTGTTGTCAGAATAGAGAACCCTTTTTCGTGCTACATAGAGCAACATACAACATATTCTTTATCAATCTAAAGAACAATTTCAACAAAGAACTATTTAAGCATGAAATGATTCTATACAGAGCCCATTGTTCTAATTAGAACCATTCTCTTTACTAAAGAACTCTTCAAGAGGCATCTTTTTGAGCATTGTCATTACAGACCGATCAGGCGTAACATTATGACCACCTCCTTGTTTCTACGCCCATTTTATCAGCTCCTCTTACTATATAGTGCACTTTGTGGTTCTACAATTACAGACTATAGTCCATCTGTTTCTCTGATACTTTGTTAGCCCCCTTTTACACTGCTCTTCAGTGGTCAGGACCCCCATGGACCCTCACAGCGTCGGTACTATTTGGGTGGTGGATCATTTTCAGCACTGCAGTAGCACTGATGTGGAGGTGGTGGTGGTGTGTTAAACAACTCAGTGTCACTGCTGGACTGAAAATAGTCCAACAGTGTCCTTTAGGCTGCATCCTGTGACCACTGAGGAAGGACTAGAAGATGACCAACACAAACTGCAGCAGCAGATGAGCTAACGTCTCTGACTTTACATCTACAAGGTGGACTGACAAGGTAGGAGTGTCTAATAGAGTGGACAGTGAGTGGACAGTGATTAAAACTCCAACAGCACTGCTGTATCTGATCCACTCATACCAGCACAACACTAACACACCACCACCACGTCAGTGTTGCTGCAGTGCTGAGAATAACCCACCACCCAAATAGTACCTGCTCTGTGAGAGTCCATGGGGGTCCTGACAAGTGAAAAACAGGGTAAAGGGGCCTAACAAAGTATGCAGTCTATGTTCCCATCCACATTCAGCCTCACATTTTTCATGACTGTCCTTGAACGTTCTCTGTACGAGACCACATCTGGCCTGAGAGACTCAACTGCTGTTTGATGACTAACAAGGTTGTCTAGCAGTGTTGTGGAAGTAAATTCAGCTCGTGGCCAGGCCTTTGCAACCACATGTTTCAGAAGGAATGTGACGGGTAAATGCAGATGTGGGACTGAACTGAAACTGGCATACATCTGTGATGCTTCGTGTAAGGTGAGGCTATATTTATCATTCAGTTCTGGGTTTTGGGTCCTGACAGGTGGCTTGTGGCATGCAGTCTTTTGAAACTGGTAAACAAGTATGGACCACATTTGTTTCTGTGGTTTCTTTCTACTTCAGTCCAAAACAGAGAGAATCCACCACACACAAACGGCACAACATTTCGGCAGATTTGCGTCACTGACAGACACAAAAAAGCTAGGAAAAAAAAAAAACAATGCATACTCTGGAACACAGTTGTGTTCTCACAATTATTGCTGTTTGTCTTCTGTAGCCTCTTTCTCTTCTTTTGTTTGTCTCAGTCTCTCTCTGCAGCTGACTGCAGTTTGCAGCTAAACTGTTCCACATGTGAGGTCCGCATGGAGCATCCATAGTGCATGAACCAACTATACGCACTAACGTCACATTTGCGCAGGTATTTTATTGCTGTACTGATTTCAAGGACAAATTCTGTCCAACCAATGCAATCAGCTAATATACAGTACCGTGCACTTCATTTATTACATTTACAGTCAAAACATCCATTAACTAACAGTGATTAAATTTTTTCAGATGTTTCAGATAAAAAATATATATAAAAACAGATAAAAAATATTCCACTTATACAATGAAGGAGAGAGTAAAAAAAAATGAAAAAAAAGGAATTATACAGCCTAAAAACAGTGCAAGACCTGGTAGACACCAAAACTGTCCCCATCAGATAAACAGCACTTAAAGCTTTCATCTTTGAGAGAGAGGAGAAAATCAAACCGCTTCAGATCTGAAAACATCCACAGGTGTTCCTATCCATCCTTCCACTGTGAGAACACAACTCAGCACCATGGGTCTGAAAGGATATGTAGCTGTCAGGAAGCAATGGTGTAGTTGGTTCTGTAGGGCAATATTTACAATGGGGTGGCCAGTTTAGACCCAGTGTTTTTCATGAGGAATGGAGACTACTTAGGAAAAAAGCAAAATGAAACAGCAGTTAATAACATTCTTCTGTGCTTATATTACATAACTAGGTGGCCATACTTTACACTAGGGCGGCAAAGGCCACTTCAGCCACCCCTTGGCTTCAGCTCTGTCAAGAAGCCTCGCTGAGAAAAGGAGACAGAAACATCAAACAAAGAAGCTGAATAATGAACTGACCACACCAGAGAGCAGACCTCAACTTCACTGCATGTGTTTGATTACTTCAGAAAATGATCAACCAACTTCTAAGACTGAACTTTGGAGGTGTGTCTGCAGATTCTTTGAGAAACTGAAGTGAGTCTCCTGAAAGAAACAAAAGCTTTGTAATTGTCAGTTCTTTTCACACTAAAGAATAAATAAGTTAATTACTTAATTACTTACTTAATGACCATTTTGACTGGATATTAAATCAATTCATTGTAGTCTCTGACCTTTGCACAATAGTTCATATTATTTGTATTGTGCAAACGTTCTACATAAAACTTCTACACAGAATGACTGTCTTTACTAAAGATCCCTTGAAGAATCATGTTTTTAAGAGTGCTGATTTAAAAGGATGAAAGAAGTATGTTTCTTGTCATATGCAAACGTTTGGGCACCCCTGGTCAAATGACAAGTGAAAAGTGAAAATAAGTCAACATATCCTCAACAGGTCAACACACTTCGGTAGGAGGGACCACCAGAGTTACCACAATGCTTGTCTACACAAATTTCTTTAAACTAAGTTTTAAGATTTTAAGATGGTACAAAAGGGGGCCTAAAACAGGGCAGTTCATTAAAAGAGAGAGAGAGAGAGAAAGAGAGAGAGAGAGAGAGAAATGATAAATGAGATTGGAGTGAGGCGAAAGTGGGAAAAGATGGAAAATAGTGAAACAGTCCTCATTTGGAGCAAGTAATTAATCACTAATTAGTAACATGTTGAGTGCTGAATGAGTCTATAGTGCATGTGTTTGTATAAACCAGGGTGAACAAGGACCTAAAGCATATAAAAAGGACTTTATTTCCCCCAATAAAATGGAAAAAATAATGAGCAGCCATGCCAGGAAGCTGACTATAGCCTTTAATGACTCATACCAGCCTAATGTACTAAAAAGACCCTCGCGAGTGCGCTCACACACACACACACACACACACACACACACACACACACACAAACTGTTGCTGCCTTAATAAAGCTGTAAAGTTCAACCGCACCTACATTCTTGAATGTGGGAACACATTGCGAAAGCATTCTCATCTATACTCGTATAAAGAAGCACAGTACAAGAGAACATTATTTCTTGTGATGAGACTTTTATTGTATTTTTAATAATATTCTTGACTTTGTTGTTGTAAATTTTAATAATCACTTCAAGAGCTGGTTCTAGATTACAGAGCCCAGGTAGGTTTTCTCATTGTGATGCACCTCATGAACCTGTCCTGTAATTTACTTACTCAATCATGTTTAGCAGGCTGAAAACCCTCCACAGTGGGCCGCTATTAACACTCCAGTAGCTTTTGGTGCTTTGCATCAATTATACTGTCTGAACCTGACCAATTCCTTTTATTGGTTTACTTAATCTACAAAGCTTTACAAATAAAAATGGTGCTTGGCCATGACTTAGTTAGGCATGGGAATGAGATAATGAAGTCATAGCCACGACTTAGCAAAATGTGCAAATGACATAATTAAGCCTTATTAAGTTGTGGCCATGACTTAGTAAGTCTCTATCAATCTCTATCATGACATGGGAACAAGATCCTAATGCATAGTCACGACTTAGTAAGGTGTGGGAATGAGATAATTAAGTCTTGACCACAGCTTAATAAGGTAAGATCTTTTTCCCACACCTTACTAAGTTGTGGCCATGTCACCAGCAAGGCTCCATAAAAACGACAAAATATTACATAACATTTTTCAGTGTAGCACCACAGAACTTTTTTACATGAAACGAATGCGAATACGCAGCCTGATCTCTGAGACAGAGAAATTTTGGCCCAAAACATCTTTTTCATGGTAGAAATGAACATGCAGGGTGTTGTGAGACAAAACAGTCCCCAAAGAAAAGGTATTATTCCAGATTTTCCACTATTTCCCCATCATCAACATTCCATCTAAAACTCAGAATGTAGGTTCACTGGTGGTTTTGGATTATAAATAAAATGGCTATAATTGTGTTGTAGTCATGGCGACCCCTGGTTCCTATCACCACCACTGTAAAGACATTTAAGTTTCCCCTGAACATTGCATTTCACATCAAACCACTCTGAATGCCTGCTGTCTCTATCCCATCCTGAGCTCCACAGCTCCAGGACCTAGTCTCCAGAGTCTGTTTCTCCACAGGGTGCACACCTTTAACATGACAAAAGGGCAGGGCTGGGCTGTCTGGGTCTCCATTAGTTTTTGTGTAAGGCTGGGGTTGAGTAGTAATGGAACTCTAATGATATCTTCATGCAGTCATTTATAATTCAAGTACAAAATAAAGGTGGACAAAAGTTTCCTGGGACAAAAAAAAAAAAAAAAATATCATCTACTTTAAATATGCCTCCTCGCTTCCTACCAAGGTCTTGCAATCTTCTGTAGAATGAGATTTCCAGTTTAAAGGCTTGCAAAACCCTCTTCTGAAGATGCATCTAGATCAGAGGTACCAAACCCAAGCACTATAAGAGCCATATTAAAAACTCTCAACAAATCTGTGGGCTAGAGAACCCCTATGTTTTATTTCATTTTTAATGAACATTTTGCTATAATCTGGACTGACCAATGTTTATTCAAAATACGCAAACATACAGGCTCGTGTAGTAGACCTTAAAATATTACATGAATACTTATATTCAAAATTGAAATGTCCCCAGGAAGTAGGTCTTTTAAACCTACTTATTTGCTGGAACGAGACACCTGGCGTTCTTTCTTTGCTCATTCATTAATCATTAATATTTGGGCTCAATTTCCGAGCTGCAGAGCTAACATTATATTAGTTGATGAATGCTAAAAGAAGGCAGATAGCTAGCGTTACTGCTAGGTAAACTTACTGCAGACATACAACTGTGCTAACCACCTCCAAAGCATCATTACAGAGGAGAGAATGGATCACTCAAACCACAGACATGAACCACCAGAGGACAACAAGCTAAAAACAGCAGCACAAAATAGTGATTTTAGTATTTAAATACTGGCATCTGGAACAGTTATCCGAGTGCTCGAGTACCCGTTCACATCCCTTCTTTCAAAACACAATCTTTTAAAAATAAAGAACTGAAAAAATTGATTGTGTAACACATTAGATTTGCATTAGATATGGGGTAAACAGGGGCTTTAGTACAATTTTAAAGTGACAATCCCACGCAGATATTTTGTGTATGTAATACAGATGCAGTCTTGCTGCTTGAATTAAACAGACATTACAGGCACAAAGTGCCCTTAAAGTGTATTAAGGATTACAGCCTTGGGGCTGTAGGAGGAATCAAAGGCTGCTTTCGTTTTTGTTAATGTCTCAGGTCTTTCCACATCCCTTTCGCTGCCTTGTTTTTCCACTAAAACCTTCAAAGGAAACTTTTCCACTGCCAAATCTGGAAACAACACTCAGTACTACAACCCCAGCCATTTGGGTTCTATTTGTAGCTACAGCAAAATCATTTCATAGAGTTCATGTCGCTGTTCTTAGCATATGTGCTAACTATTTCTACTGTAGATGTGAAAATGAATGATAGTCTACTATGTGGTATGACAATAAACTCCAAATCTGAACCATATGGCCAATCACTGTAAGAAAAATAAGTGAAATTGGATTTAAGTGCATAATTGTTTGTGTAATGAACCAGCTAGAGCCACAAACCAATATAAGAGGTCACTTTACAGGCTCTTAATTATACTGAACGTACTCGCACAACACCTTACATTATTACCCAGAGCAGGGCGTCCAGCAAGAGCATCAAATCAGTCATGAGAATTAAGTTTTGGATGCCATTTCGACAGAGTGAGTAATAAAAGTGCGGCAAGGATTTTAATAGTTGCCCTGGGCAACATAACACGACACCTGGCAGTGAGGACAGAGAGGTTGTGTTGCAGTGACATTTGTGGAAAAGAGCAAGCGATCAAGAAAATGACAATATTCTGACATAATTACACCACGTATGAACTCATAGGGTGGCACTCGATGAGAAAAAGTGAGCAAGACCAGCTTTTCCATGCATGAATGGGAGAAAAATGAATTCCGGACACTGCCACTTTGTTGCCACAGTTATGCAGCAAACACTTACGCATAAAGTTTGAAGGAGTTTTTAAAAGGCATTCATTTGTAATTGCTTAAAGGT
Organism: Pygocentrus nattereri; assembly: GCF_015220715.1. Classification (NCBI taxonomy): domain Eukaryota; kingdom Metazoa; phylum Chordata; class Actinopteri; order Characiformes; family Serrasalmidae; genus Pygocentrus; species Pygocentrus nattereri. The sequence continues at coordinate 14,093,707 of NC_051231.1, forward strand.
CTTTTGGCATACCTCTATTTACCTTGACTAGCTAGTCCCATTTACTCAATAACATGTACTGAATTGAGAATTTAACCAAATATTCTCATTAGGGTCATTCAGAGTGGTTTGGTGTGAAATGTTCTGTTCTAGAGTCAGAAGTGCTCCCAGTGGTGGTGATAGGAACCAGACGTCCACTTCTAAAAGCTCCCTCACAAAGTTATTACATGAAATGGTTATGAGTACACTGCCTGATGTCTGAGACGCTGTTTAGTTTTGAGAAGATTTTGTCCTAAAAATCCATTCATGGTGGAGGGATACATAATATGCGGGGTGTTGTGAGCTAAAATAGTCCCCTAAGAAAACTTACTTATTTAAGATTTTCCACTATTTTACCATCATCAACATTCCATTTAAAACTCATGTAGGTTCACCGGTGGTTTTGGAGACTAAATAAAATGTCTACATTTGTGTTGTAGTCATGGTTCCTGTCACCACCACTAAAGAAATCTGAACCATTTCACAACAAACCACTCTGAATCATTATGTTTACATCTCACATCGTAATTCAACACTGAATTATGTGGAGATTTTGAATGAAATACATCATGTAATTCATTCTGTTCAGATGGACAGCTTTGCCATTTAACGTGTTAGCTCTAGCATTCACCTTTAGACCAAAAAGAAAAGAACAGTGCCTAATAAACCTCAGTTCCTATGCTGCCAGATGCTGGATGCACTAGATCTTCCACTGCAGAGCTCTAGAGGACATTTCTGACCTGACAACTTGCTAGGCTACTTTTATTCTGCTTTCACTAAAGCAACAACACGTTTACTTTGTTTGAGCTACCTCGCCAGTTACAAGTGAGACAAGCGCGCTTTGAGCCAGGTGGGAGAAAAAAGACCCTTTGAAGTTCACTAATGACTTCAGTTTGGCACCTCCTGGTCCAATAGCAGTGAGGCAGGGTCCGTTTGAAAGGGAGAACAGTTACACAGGCAAACATGTCTGGAAAAACATGAGCTAAGAGGGAATAATTACATCGCTGAAATATGAGGCATAAATCAAGGTGCCTGAGGGAGGTTATGAACCTCAAACCAAAGGATGTGGTGCACTAAAGCGCTCAGATTAACAGACACACATGCATCGCAGGCATTTTCACATGCATGCTTACAGTCTCACCAAGCACAGATGGATACAAACCTCCACAGGCACCAGCTACAGGGGGCCACTGGGTCACTTGAATCCCCAGAACCAAAGTTGGGTGGGAGATGCCCCTCTGATCCTTGCGCAAAGCTCAAGAAAAGCCATAGTAGTGAAAACGCATAGCACATAGTCTTATAATAGAATATAGGCAGAAATACTGCTTGTTAACAGTTGGACAACAGTAGAGATTCAAAACCTGTGTGTTTGCTAAGGGGGTAATGATTCTGAAACCACAATTGAAACTATGATTCAAAAGTTCACGGTTTTGCATCACGGAAAATACGACCCCACCTCAATCCCAACTGTTGCTGGTGTGGCCTGTTGAGCTCTTATTACCTTACTAATGTAATACAACACATTCACAGTTAACACTAATGTGCAAATTATAAAATTATTACTCTATTTAAAGTTAGAGGAAGCTGTACACCATGTCCTTTAGTGTTCTTCTCTTTAGTGCTCCAAATCATTTTGATTTCTTAAAACCCAGACATAATTTCCCTGTTTTTAGTTATTCACCCCGACCCCTCATTAAGTGTGTCCCTACAGCTGTAACTGGACAGACTGGTCTTCTACAGCAGGCAAAAATGTCCAATTAAGGTTTAGCTGAATTAACTTTTACATTTACATTTACATTTACCATTATAGTTTTACTTGAACTTGATAATGGTGCCATCATACATTTATATACAGCATATTTATTGAGGATGCATGTCCAATTTAATCAATTACCCCATTTTCTCGCTATATGATCTACTCATAATAAGAGAAAGCTCTAAAAAGTTGACAGTGCAAGGCAACTACATTATTTTGTTTATTATCTGCGAAGTAAACTCACACTTATACGGCAACATGCAAAACGTCTTTAAGTTCAAAAACTGATTGAAAGCTACAGAGAAAATGGGGCTCCTAACAACCATCTGGAAGACCTAGTAGACACCAAAACTGCCTCTGTCAGATAAAGAGCGCTCATCTTTGAGAGTCCAGACCTCAACATCACTGAATGCATTTGATTACTTCAGAAAATGATCAACCAACTTCTGAACCAAACGTTCTGAAAGACTGAACTTTGGAGGTGTGTCTGCAGATTTCTTTGAGAAACTGAAAGTGAGTCTTCTTCTTCTTCTTCTTTCGGCTGCTCCCTTTAGGGGTCGCCACAGCGGATCATCTGCATCCATCTTGCCCTATCCACTGCCTCCTCTACTTTTACACCAACCATCTCCATGTCCACCTTCACTACATCCATAAACCTTCTCTGAGGTCTACATCTTCTCCTTCTACCCGGCAGCTCCATTTCCAACATTCTTTGACCAATATATCCACTATTCCTCCTCAACACATGTCCAAACCATCTCAACCTGGCCTCTCTGGCTTTATCTCCAAACTGCTCCACCTCCACTGTCCCTCTGATCTGCTCATTTCTAATCTTGTCCATCCTTGTCTTGAAAGTGAAAGTGAGTCTTCTGAAAGGAGTAAAGAAAAGGTAAAGAGTGAAAAACTGAATACTGATAAAATGCATTTTTACATTTAATAAAATAATCATATTAGGGCACATGTGTAATTTTCTGTTAAATATATTCTTTCTCCTTTTTTAACTGACGCTGAAAAAATGAAAAACTCACACTTAATGGCCGTTTTAGTGCTTCAGGTGTCCGTGAATGTGACGCAGGTGTCCAAGAGCACAAACTCTTCTCAAAACGCACATAAAAGCACAAACGTTGCCAAACTTCACTACACTGAGGCATTTACACACATATGTATCCAATCTAAAAAAAACTCCACAACCGCAGCTTCCAAATATGACTAAAGAAACAGCACATGACTTCAGCTAATGAGCCTAAATTTCCATCTCTGATAAATTAAAACATTTTTGTGAAACTGAATCGCGAGAGCGAATTGCGCTTTTTCCAAAAAAACATTTTTATGAGCGCGGTCACCGCTGGTGCACAATAACTCCGATTTATGATCACCATTATGTCGTTGGCCGCGCAGTTAAACGTGGTACGAATATGTGTATAAATATTCTTAAGTGCCATGGTGCTTGTATACAGTGGTCACATATAGTCAGAAATAATCAGTCCCTCCTTTGTAAGCAGTAGCAGAGTCCGAGCCAGACTGTAATTAGTTTAAGCAAAAGGGCAGCGTGAGCTCGGAGTCTGAGCTTTGTTTTCCTCCTATATACAAACCTGAAAATGACTGTCTGAAGTTGGGAGTCTGAGCAAGTGCTTGAATGCATATTTTTTGTAGTATACAAAACCATGTTTTTGTAAGCGTATAATTGTAACTACGAATATAATTTTTTTCCGTTATCTTAGAATAGGGAGCTGCTGCTCTTCCAGTAGAGCCATCATGTTGCACCACCATGTTTCTACAGTAGCATAGAATGGACAAACCAAAAGCTGTGTTCCAATTCAGGGGATGCATCTTTCGGAGGCTGCATTTGAAGGCCAACAGCATTACAACAGAGCAACAGGTGGATCCTTCGCCAGCCAACATATTCCAGGGTTCATTGCGTGTCTGCGAGGACTCAAGAGCAGAGGCTTCAGCAGAGGTGCGAATGACGGCTGAGCAGTGCATTTTAAATATAAGTACTGGGTTTAAACTGAGTCTAATAGCTAACAATACAAATGTTTAAAAGAACACCAAACTGGTTTAAAGCAAAACTTATGCTAATGTTTTGTTTTGTTTTAGGGCGCAATGAACAGATGGAGAGCTACATCTCCAGCTCTAAAGTAAAATCTAAATTTCTGGCTCCATCTTTAAAGAACTTTAAAAGAACTTGACTAGAGCGGCGTTTCGTGATGCAACACTAAGGGCGAGAACAGCAGCGCTGTGATGCAAACAGGAAATACGCTATAAAGCAGACCGTCTCATTTCGGTTCAGCCTTTGTGGCTCTATGCAGCCTTCAAAGGACCAACCTTCGTCAACCGCATCCTTCGAAGGATGCAGCCCCTGAACTGGGACACACCTAAACACTGGGTCTGGAGAATGAAGACAGCTAATTAAAATGCAGATGAGTTAACATGTGATTAAGCCAAACAATCATTTCAACTGACTTATTTCAATCATACATATGGCCAAAAAAAATCTATTGGATGTTCTATTGGAATAATGTTGTTTCTTTACTTGTAATCGGTTATCTAAACTAGTTAGCCAGCTCACATTCATATTACAGCTGTCTGAATGATGTTTTTTGTGTTTGTCCTATTTTGTGTTAGTCTGCTACATCAGAATCTAAGAGGTCTGAGTTATTAAATTTCCTTCTTTTTACATAAAAAAGGACACAAAGATGCAAACATAAGATCAATAATACGTCACAGATTATTTTAAAAAATGCTGAAAAATAAAAGTCTCATACCATTCGCTGTCCACACCACACAGACCATCTATGGAAACTAAGCTTCAAAATACAGCCCACTTTTAATTCACAGTTTCTGTGATGTCACCAAAACAAACACATTTACATAAATCCACCTACTTAGCCTATATCATTTAAGCCCCGCCCACTCACACTGAAGTTACAAGAAGTGTTTTGGTCCTGGCTACTTTTTCAGAACCAGAACAGAGCTTATTTACACCTATCGGTCTTAACAACAACAGGTTTATCACCTCTAAGAGAGAAGTGATAAACTAAGAAAATGGTCACGTTGAAATGAGTTACTACTGTTTTTGGCATGTAGAAACACAAATGTTATAAGTGGACCTCGGACAAATCAATAAAATAAGAAAAAACATGCAGGACACTGGCCCTTTAAGTTGTGTGGACATCAAAATCCACACCAGAGCTGTGATTTATAAAAGCTGGAGCTTTGCATGGAATGGTGCTTAAGTGTACGCTGGCTCTGGATCATGTGTAGGCTAGAATGTGTTCCTGGTGGTTGCGTAGAAGAACAGCCAGAACACAGAACTCTGTCATGAGGAAAGAGACAGTATGTTTTGTAAATCGCACTATATCAGAAAAGAAACGTCTGACTTAAATTGATTAACCATGTCTAGTTGGTCCACACATCATTGCTTCATTGATTTATTCAATTCATTGGAGAAGTTGAAATATAAATAAATACAAGGTTGTTTTGTTTTTATATTTTTGGAGAGAAATAGAAGAGCGGAAAACGAATTACTTGTCATGTTTTCATGTTATAATTTATGATCTGATAAACTGGAAAATAAAACCACAAAACATCTAATATTTCTTTCCTCACTTTAGGCTATAGTTTTGTGAGTTCAGGTGGAGGGTGGGAAACAAAGTAAACTAAATGGTACAAGATCATCTTTCACAGATCCTTTTGTAAAAACAATGGTTCTATATAGAACCATAAACAAGCACAAGAACCATTTGCATGCTTAAACGTTCTTCAGATTGATGGAGGACAGGTTGTATACGGTTCTATATAGAACCTCTTTAAAAATGGTTACTAAAAAACTTTCATGTTTGACACCATAACAATATTAGAACCCTTTCTGGCACTATGTTGATCCATATATGACACATTTTCAATCAGTCTGAAGAACAATTTCACCACGCAAAGAACCGATTAAGAATGCAAACAGTTCTTTAATATAGTTATGTCCACTGCTCTGTACACTCTTACAAAAGATGATTCTTTAAACATTATTTAGTAGAGACACTGGTTTTGTGTACAATCATGAACACTCAGAGACCCATTTGCATGACGAAAAGGTTTATCAGTGTGTTGTACATGTCTCTATAAGGTTCTATGTACATACACAATAAATCTATATAAGACATGATATATGAATTATGGTCATTTCCTTCATATACATTTAAAATTCTGTGCAAATCTGAGGCCTCTAATCACAGCCCTCAGGCTAAGGGCACATCATTAACAACTACATCATTCCATACCATTTTCGCTCAGTAATAACTTTGCATTAATCAAATCAATTAACAAAGCCACTCCATTTATACACATACGTCTTGTTTAAAACTACTGCTAGGAAAGGTAGATAATGACAAATAACATACCAATTAGGATGCTATCATGTTCATCATACTGTAAATAAACTCATATTAATGTACCTTTAATATCTTGGTGTAACTGTGTGTCATGATTGGCCCCTCCCAGTCCTGTCCATGTGCATTTGTTTTGGTTTTCAAGTCCTGCCCCTTGTTTGATTACTCCGCCCCTGATTGTTTTCACCTGTCCCTCGTCTTCCCGGTGTGTATTTAAGCCCTGTGTTTGCCCTTTGTTGTTGGTCTTTGTATCTGTCTTTGTTTGATGTATCGGTCTATGTTTGATATTTGCTTCGTTTGAATCTCTGTGTTGTTTATGTCATGTCTGCACCCCGTTCTCTCGGTATTGGCTCTATGACCCTGGACCGTGATGACCCTGATTTTGGATTTGCCCTCAATAAAAGTCGCGTACCTCCGCACATGCGTCCGCTACCTCGCTCCCCGTTACACTGTTAATGTAAACACAAGTGTAATATGTGACTACAAAGCGTTTGGTTTTTTTTCACAGGTTTGTAGATTTGTGTTAGATGAATGTATAGAAAGATAACGCATTGAAAAAGTGAGAGGAAAAAAGAAAATAGTCATTATTTTTCAGTTTACATTAGTAATTCTGCATAGCTGACAAGGAAACCTTCTTTTTCAGCAGTAACGCAGTACACATCATGCGAAAAACAACTCCCTATACAACAGCTGCCAAATAATTTTATCTTCAACTTCAGAGGGTTAAAAAGTCATCATTTCAGAGGTACAAAGTGTTGTTACCACAGAAACAATCTACACCATACAAGTAGCATGCTTTCAGTGTATTGGATTCATGATTATACAATGAGTGTCCAGAGTCTGAGAAATTCTGGATCTTCATCTCTTTTTAAATGAATGAATTTTGTTTTGTTTATTTTTCTGTAAAGCACCTTGAGTTGATGTTGCTGTGCTTCATAAATAAAATGTACATTAATTAACATAAACAAAAAGACTAAAAGTCAGAATGTGGCTCCAACATCATCCTTTCTTTTTGGCAAGGCTGTATGTCTTTATCTGAGAGGGCGCTGGACTAACTCTCCGACAGCTGATGATGATAATCACAGAGGTGCCTTTATTCCAACCAGACCCAGACAGCCGGCCCCTGTAGTTGAAAGGTCACTCTCTCAGTGCCCGGAGCTACAGGAAAAGGTCAGGGGTCGAGCATAATTAAGTCTGTGCCCAGGAACCGACACCCTTTTTTGCTTATTCTGAGCTCACGTCTCAGTGCTGTGTCAGATTCCATGGTAACACTTTCTTTGATTGGACTTCATAACACAGGCATAACACATTTATGAAGCACTACTTGAACATTTATGAATGTAATCTCATAAGATGTTTTATGAAATAAATGATATTGTATTGAGGGCATTAAACTAAAGTAGAAGACATTTCTTTCCATTTATAGCACTTATGAAGCTTAAATTCCCAAGTAATGGAGCTTTTTTTTTTTCCTAATACTTTTAATCCCACAAATGGGGAAATCCCACCTCCGCATTCAACCCATCCATGAAGTGAAACACCACATACACACTAGGGGGCAGCCCTATCCTCGGCGCCCGGGGAGCAATTGGGGGTTAGGTGTCATGCTCAAGGACACCTCAGTCATGGACTGTCGGCACTGGGGATCGAACTGGCAACCTTCCGGTCACAGGGCCAGTTCCCTAAACTCCAGCCCACGACTGCCACCAAAAGCAGAAGCCTTTAAGCAGAAGCCTAGTTATAAACACTATATATTAGTTCTTTATGTATCAACAAAATGTCAATTATCGCAAAAATCCCACATGAAAGAAAAATAAACATACATACATTTGCTCAAATTAAAAATGTATGTGTAATATATGTACAGTACTTATGCTGTTTTATGTACACATTTAATCATGCCACTGTAATTTATGCCAATAACTTAGCATATGTGTCAACATATCGAAATACTTGCCACATATATAGGCATAAATAATAAAGGGAACACTCAAATAACACATCCTAGATCTGAATGAATGAAATATTCTCATTGAATTCTTTGTTCTGTACAAAGTTGAATGTGCTGACAACAAAATCACACAAAAATCATCAATGGAAATCAAATTTATTAACCAATGGAGGCCTGGATTTGGAGTCACACACAAAATTAAAGTGGAAAAACACACTACAGGCTGATCCAACTTTGATGTAATGTCCTTAAAACAAGTCAAAATGAGCTCAGTATTGTGTGTGGCCTCCACCTGCCTGCATGACCTCCCTACAATGCCTGGGCATGCTATTGATGAGGTGACGGATGGTCTCCTGAGGGATCTCCTCCCAGACCTGGACTAAAGCATCCGCCAGCTCCTGGACAGTCTGTGGTGCAACGTGGCGTTGGTGGATGGAGCGAGACATGATGTCCCACATGTGCTCAATCGGATTCAGGTCTGGGGAACGGGCGGGCCAGTCCATAGCTTCAATGCCTTCATCTTGCAGGAACTACTGACACACTCCAGCCACATGAGGTCTAGCATTGTCCTGTATTAGGAGGAACCCAGGGCCAACTGCACCAGCATATGGTCTCACAAGGGGTCTGAGGATCTCATCTCGGTACCTAATGGCAGTCAGGCTACCTCTGGCGAGCACATGGAGGGCTGTGTGGCCCTCCAAAGAAATGCCACCCCACACCATTACTGACCCACTGCCAAACCGGTCATGCTGAAGAATGTTGCAGGCAGCAGATCGCTCTCCACGGCGTCTCCAGACTCTGTCACGTCTGTCACATGTGCTCAGTGTGAACCTGCTTTCATCTGTGAAGAGCACAGCGCGCCAGTGGCGAATTTGCCAATCCTGGTGTTATCTGGCAAATGCCAAGTGTCCTGCACGGTGTTGGGCTGTGAGCACAACCCCCATCTGTGGACGTCGGGCCGTCATACCATCCTCATGGAGTCGGTTTCTAAACGTTTGTGCAGACACATGCACATTTGTGGCCTGCTGGCGGTCATTTTGCAGGGCTCTGGCAGTGCTCCTCCTGTTCCTCCTTGCACAAAGGCAGAGGTAGCGGTCCTGCTGCTGGATTGTTGCCCTCCTACGGCCTCCTCCACGTCTCCTGGTGTACTGGCCTGTCTCCTGGTAGCGCCTCCAGCCTCTGGACACTACGCTGACAGACACAGCAAACCTTCTTGCCACAGCTCGCATTGATGTGCCATCCTGGATGAGCTGCACTACCTGAGCCACTTGTGTGGGTTGTAGAGTCCGTCTCATGCTACCACGAGTGTGAAAGCACCACCAACATTCAAAAGTGACCAAAACATCAGCCAGAAAGCAGAAAGGTACTGAGAAGTGGTCTGTGGTCCCCACCTGCAGAACCACTCCTTTATTGAGTGTGTCTTGCTAATTGCCAATGATTTCCACCTGTTGTCTATTCCATTTGCACAACAGCAGTGAAATTGATTGTCAATCAGTGTTGCTTCCTAAGTGGACAGTTTGATTTCACAGAAGTTTGATTTACTTGGAGTTATATTATGATGTTTAAGTGTTCCCTTTATTTTTTTGAGCAGTGTATATGCAATAGTGTCCATTTTGAATATTTATATATACAACCCCATTTCCAAAAAAGTTGGAATGCTGTGCAGAATGTTAATAAAAATTATGAATAAAAATATAATGATATATAATAAAAAATATGATGCAATGATCTGAAAATCATGTGAACCATATTCTTAAAGGAAAATGCCACAAAGGCAACATATCAAATGTTGAAACTGAGAATTTTATTGTTTCTTGAAAAATATATGCCCATTTTGAATTTGATACCGATAACACATTCCAAAAAAGTTGGAATGGGGGCAAGTTTACTACTATGTTTCTTTACCTCTTCTTTTCACAACAATAAGTGTTTGGGCACTGAGGAGACACTGCTGTAGTTTTGAAAGTGAAATGTTTTTCCATTTTATTTTACATAGATTTTCAGCTGCTTAACAGTTCTAGGTCACTTTTATTGTATTTTTTTGCAGCGCCACCAGAGAGCCCCGAAGATCATGGCATGAAGATATGGAAATACTAATTTGTTATTATGTACTGTAGATGATGAAAAGCAAAGGTTCTCTGCTCTTTTATGTTGAGAGTTATTCTGGAATTGTTGCACTATTTGATCTTAGTAGTTCACAGAGTGGTGAACCCCTCCTCATCTTTACTTCTGGAAGACTCAGCCTCTCTGAGATGCTATTTTATATACAATCATATTACTGACCTGTTACCACTCAACCACCATGTGTTTTTTAGCATTACACAAGTTTACCAGCTATTCGTTGCCCCTGTCCCAACTTTTTTGGAACGTGTTATTGGCACCAAATTCTAAATGGGTATATATCAGCAAAAAAAACAAAATTTCTCAGTTTCAACACTGGATATGTTGTCTTTGCCCTTTTTCTAATTAAATTTGGAGTTTAATGATTTGCACATCATTGCATTTTGTTTGTAGTTACATTTTGCACAGCATCCCAAAAAAATGTGGAGGTTGTATAATAAAATATATGAAAATACATTACACATATTTGAAAATGGATCAAATTATCATTCCTTTGCATCCTTTGGGATCTTTCATCTTGCAATTACTGGAATTAGCTGTTCATGAATATGTAGCTGTTTATGTAGTGATATGTGATTAATTTCTTATGTATGCGTTATGAAATCTTTATGTATGTAGCCTTCAAACAAGGTTTCCTTCATACTCATAGAGATGGCAGTGATATCTTGTATAGAGATGTACAGTAAAAAAAAGGACAGTAAAGCATTAGAAATTCAATCCCCTCGGTAATTATATTTGTGTGTTTTTTCATTGCTTATTAGCTTTGCTTGTTGCCTGCAGTGCAGTCCACAGATCAGTTTTCAGTCTGACTGCATTGTATATGCACACACGTTTACACTGGTATCAAAATACTCGCAAGAGGTGGTGTCTAAACGGATTTCCTCTCTCTACAAGAGTCAATACTTGCTTCACTGTTTTCGTAATATTTTGAAGGTCGTATAAATGTTTATACTTAATTTTTGTGTTAGATCTGGTTGCGATGGAGCGACATTTGGGTTGCGTCCCGCCCCCAACGCCACTGAAAATCCAATAAGCATTCCCTTGACGAACTCACAAACTCATTCTCTGCATCTGAATGCAAATACATTTATGTGCGTCTTCGCAGAAGATAAATAAGCCTTTAAACATAGCAGACCTCAAAATTTCAACATCATGCCCACATAAAAATTCCAGGTCTGTGATGGTATCGTCTACGGGAAAAATTCCCGAAAATTGCTGCAGTCAGGCCCTGTGGTTTTAAGCTGATACATTTTTGTACTATGTTCATCCCCCTACCTGACCCCACACCTGCCCCCACACCCACTGAATAGCTAAAACATGGATAAGTTTACATACATTCTACAATCAGGCTAACACTGCTGAAATAACACTAACACTAAATATACCACCATCAACTCAAATTGTAGCCTAAAACTGCCAATGCCTCCAAACTACACACTTAAACATGATGATTTTTCAAGTGTTCTTTTGTAAAGAAGATGGTTGTATATATATAAATAAATATAAATATATATATAAAACCAGGAACACAATGGAAAAATGTGCTGAAGGTTGTTCTATATAGAACCTTCTTGAAAACGGGTCTATTTAGCAGCAAAAAGGATTCTGCTATTGTTAAGAATTTTCTTCAAAGAGAGGGTTCTTTTGTAAAGAAAATGGTCCCAAGAACAATCAAAGGACCCTTAGCATCGATAAAGCGTTCCTTGCATCATATAAGGGTTCTTCAGAGAGATGGGGAATGTGTTGGATATGGTTCTTTATAGACCCTCTTTGAAAATGGTTCTATATAGCACCAAAAAGTGTTCTGCTATTGTTACAACACTCTTAAAAGAGTTGGTTCTTCAAGGGTTCTTCACTAAATGGTTCTATATAGAACCAAGAACTCTCAAAGAACCCTTTGCATGGTTAAAAGTCCCTTTAACTAAAACTAATTCTGCTATTGTGAGTTCATATTGTAACAACAGCAGAACTCTTCTTGGTGCTATATAGAACCTATTTTAAATAGAATCATACATAACACATTCTCCATCACTCTGAAGAACGTTTCGCCATGCAAGCATGACATGGTTCTATACAGAAGTTGTGGTTCTAAACAGAGCCATTCCATTTACTAAAGAACCCTTGAACAATCATCTTTTTAAGAGCATAGGTCACTCTCTTGTGTTATCTTACTGAGCTTATGCTTAGTAAAATCATACTTCTTCATAAAACTCGTCGTTACGTCCACACAGCAGGGCAGCAATGACAGAAGGCTACAGTTGTTTAAACAAACATGAATAACGAACTCATTTAAGTAAATCAACTGAGAGGACGTGATACTTTCACTGGGAGTGTGGAAGGTAGCGATGGAGAGGGAATGCTGAAAACAGCAGGTGATGACAGACCGCTGGAGACGGCTAGAAAGAAAGACAAAGAGAAAAAAGAGAGCCTTCTCTGCCTCAAGGGCTCATCATTCTTTAAAAAACGCACAAAGAGATCAAGATCGAGGAGCAGTTAAAGTATTTAAATGCTCAAGGCACACAACACAGTTTGTTTTCAGACAATGTCAGTATGTGGCACCATACATATGTACCTCATATGTTTTGTAAGAATCTACAGTACATGTAATGATAAAATGCACCAATTTTATATATATATATATATATATATATATATATACACACATATATATAAATGTGTATATATATATATATATATATATATATATATATATATATATATATATATATATATATATATATATATATATGTGTGTGTGTGTGTGTGTGTGTGTGTGTGTGTGTGTGTAAATAACATACATGTTATAATAATATGGTAGTTATCGTACAAACAGTAGAGCGCAAAAAGTTTTCCAGTCTAAACGACCATTAAGTAGAAGTCATTCATTTTTCAGAACATATTTCTGTGTAGATTAAATATAAGGTAACAGAAAAAAAAAAATATGAGTTTCCCAAATGCACCTCCTAACAACCACCTGGAAGACCTGGTAAACACCAAAACTATCCCCATCAGATAAACAGCACTTAAAGCTTTCATCTTTGAGAGAGAGGAGAAAATCAAGCTGATTCAGATGTGAAAACATCCACAGGTGTTTCTGTCCATCCTTCCACTGTGAGAAGACAACTCAGCGCTATGGGTCTGAAAGGATGTGTAGCTGTCAAAAAGCTTCACGGAGAAAACGAGACAAACACAAACTGAATAATGGACCGACTACCCCAGAGTCCAGACCTCAACATCACTGAATGTGTGTGATTACTTCAGAAAATGATCAACCAACTTCTAAGACTGAACTTGTAAGACTGAACACATCCTCTACAGAGAACACTTATTTTAATGCACTGTTTATCCTGTTTATTTACTCAATTTAACAAACGAAACATAAGCCTGTAACAATAGAAGAACCCCTTTTGTTCATGCTTATAAGGTGAAATGGTGAAATGCTTCTTCAGAGTGATGAAGAATGTGTTGTATATGGTTCTATATAGTATTTAAAAGTGTGACAACCCTTTTTGGTGCTATATAGAAGCCTTTTCATAAAGGTTCTACACAGAACCATCTACAGCACATTCTCCATCAATCTGAAGACCCACTTCACCATGCAAAGCATGCAAATGCTTCAATACAACTACTGTCTTTACTAAAGAACCTTTACATAACAATCTTTTTAAGATTGTAATCCTGAACCTAATTGTAATTTGAGCCTTGGAAACCAAATGAAAACGGTTTTATTCTTCTGTTTTCTTTCTTCTTTTTTTTAAAGCAGAGTTTTTTAAAGTCAGAAGTTGATAATTCCTGTTTTTCTACTCTTTTCACAAAAAGTCAGGGCCAGAAAGTTTAGGACAAAAACAAACACATTTACACTGCTGGGAGGAATGTAACCTGAATTCTTAAGAGTGGCTGAATTTGAACTCATTTACTGGAGTAGACGAACAAAGCTGGCCTGTCAAGCGAGGTAAGATGGAGTGGGAGACAGTTAGCTGACAGATTGACTGATGAGATCTTTCACGGCGTGCACACCGGGCGACAGGCCCAGACAGCCTGCAACACAGCCGTCAGCAAGTGCAATTAGCATTGCATAGTATACTCATGAGTAAAGTGTCAGCTACATTATATGCATTAAAGTGTATGTGTAAACCGCTGTCTGACTTAGAGAGCTCCAAAGTAACGAACTGACGATAACATTATACACAGGGAGAAAAAAATCCATTGCTAATCATCTCTCAGCAAATTGTTGTTGTATTTGGACAACCTCAAAACCCAGTTTTCCATTTTTGTCTTTTTATATGAAAACACTAGCTAGGCCAGTAGAAATGGTACAAAAGGAGGAGGCACAAATCACTTACTACTCCGGTTACTTAGGGAGTTCCACAAAGCTCAGTTCAGGATCCCCTGCTATTTATTGTCTATGGCATATCTCATTCCTGTGGCCTCAATATTGAAGTTTCCATGTTAATTTATAAAGCATTTTTTACAAATGCTATTGTCACAATGCAACTTTACAGAAAAATCCGGGTCCAGGCAGCTATGAGTATTGCCAAAGGCAACAGCAGCAAGAAAAAACTCCCCAAGAGGCCCAAGAGGAAGAAACCTTGAGAGGTACCAAGACTCAAAAGGGTAACCCATCCTCCTTTGAACCACATCAGATAGCAAACAATAACACAAAAGCAAAATAGGCAGAGAATAAATCTTCGTTTGTAGAATGATGATACACAGATCTTAGCCTTAAACCCACAGAATCATTCCCAACATCCACACTGTTGTCCTGTGTAAAGGAGTTAACACATCGGTTGAATGTTCTCAGCTTGGTTAGTAACAAGTCACTGTATTTTTATTGTTGATAATGCTCCAGTGAGCCCTTCCTCTATTGCGCAAACCTTGGGTGTCCTATTTGATTCAAATCAAATCACAATGTATGTCACATCACATTAACACAGGTGTGATGGCACTGAAAATCTTATGTAGTTCCCTTGTAGTACTTAAATACAAAAATATATTAAAATACATACAAGTTAGACTCTAATACACACATTAGACTCTAAATATAAACATTATATACAATAGCACTGCACCATTCCCAATATACAGTTTTGTAATGGTAATACAGGATATGAATCAAAAGTTATGATATGTACAGTTGTACACATTTACATATATGCAATTAATGACTCTAAGGTAGATACATGAGAAGCAGGGTGTACAGGGAATAGAATACTGATTACATCTAGATTATACAGTATATGGTAGAAGATGTACAATATGTCAATCTATATATGCAGGTATAGATTTGCTAGATTAAAGTTACAGTAGATTAGATTGAGTCTGTTTGAGATGTGGATGTGGTGTGGATTGTCAGTACAGGTGTACTGACACTATGTCTCACCTATTCGCAAACAGGTAAGACATGAGTCATCTATTCAATCTCTGACGACATCTGCATTCTTCCATCTTCACATTAATGCTTATCTTTAAAGATGCTGAAATCCTGGTGCATGATTTCATTACATCAAAGTTAGCCTACTGCAGTTCTCTGTTCTATGGTTAACCATCTAAAAACTCTTCATTCTCTCCAGTACATCCAAAACTCTAGCCAGAGTTTTAGTTCCCACTAAGAAATCTGCCTATGTTACCCCCATCCTTCATCAGTTGCACAGGCTACCAGTTGCAGAACGCATCTGTAACAGAATCTTGCTGTTAACCTGAAAAGCCTTGCGTGGCCTGGCACCTGCTCATCTCTCTGCTTTGTTACATTCTCATGCCCCATGGTGCAAGCTAAGGTCCTCTGATTCTTCTGATTCAGTCTGTAACTGCAGAACTACACAGTGCACCTATATAATCAATGGAGCTGATAAAATGAACAATATATGTAGGAACAAGGAGGTGGACTTAGTTGTGCTCAGTAAAGTGTACACTATTAAAAATGGTTCTTCAAGGGTTCTTTAGTAAAACCAATGGTTCTATTTTGAATCTGTATGAGATCTGTATAGAACCACTTTATGCTTAAATGTTTCACTGCATGGTGAAATCGTTCTTCAGATCGAAGGAGAATGCGTTGTATATGGTTCTATAACAAACTCAACAACATGACATTAAAAAAAACTATATATAAGGGATATAGAGCCATATATAACACATTCTCCATCAGACTGAAGAACCATTTCACCATGCAGTGAACAATTTAAGCATGAAATGGTTCTAGACAGAACTCACGATTCGAAACTGAACCACTGCCTTTACTAAAGAACCATCTTTAAATGTGTACTATACGTATTGCATATACATTTGTATATGTCAGTGTTTGTTTTCCAAACTGCTCCTCCTACTTAGTTTATCTAATCAATGCTTTATTAAATTAAATCAAGCGTGGTGATAAGTTTATGTGAGAGAAGCAGGAACTACTTTTCATCTACTTTTTTGGAAAAGTTTGTTTTTCTGTATTCATGTTTATTTATAAGTTTTAAAACGATAAATGTTGTTTATTAAAATCAAAAATTAATTATATAAAGGGTTCTATCAAAGGGTTCTTTGGAGCAATGCCAGTGCCAAAGAAGAACAACTATAACAACTATGTCAGTGTCAAGAGCCTTTTGAAAATCTGATAAACACAATGCAAAGTTTCTATCCCAAATGACTTCCCCTACAACCATACGTCAAACCCAAGAACCATTTAGGAACCTTCATCTTCGAGACCATATGCTACTAACAAGTTGCTCAGTTATACTGTTTATGTCTTGGTTTACATGATTAAACTGTTCATCACAGCGTCCTCAGAGCTGTAATCACAGGCTTGGTTCTGCAGCTCTTTTGGGTCTTAAGGCTTTAGCTATAACTGCAGTGTTGGTCAGGCTGCTTTGATTTCAGTCAACCTAAATATACATGAACTGGAGAGTCCCTTTCACAAGCACTTAAAATCTTAGCGACACAAACAAGGTTTTATGTCTATGGGAAGGCGGTGTTCAGATGCCCGGTTTGTGCCGAGCTCCTCAGTGCTGGTGCCAGCTTTTACTGCCTGTGACTGATGGATGCTGACTGTGGATCCTGCATCGACAGGAAAAGTCAAAAAGTTGGACACAATGCTACACGTGTAAGCGGATAAAGGATAAAGGATAAGTGAAGAAACTGTGTGGAAAGTGCACTAAGTTGTTTTATAATTTGAATTATTGTGTCTGATCTTGTGAAATAAAACTATTCTTTTACTTTTATGCCACTTCATTCTCATTTCCCAACAAACAGTCAGAGAAACAGTCTTAAATCTGTTAATACAGAATGAACATCAAATGTAAATGTGCTTCATTATGTAACTTAGGTTATTACATAACTACACTTTAAAAGTATAGTAAAGCAATTGTAAAACTCTTGACTTGGGACATTACTGTAATTAAATTAAAAGTGTTCTTCTCCTATTATTTTTCCATTTTGGAGATATAAAGTTTTGTTCAACAATATGCAGCTGAATATGTGTAGCTCACAAGCACAGATTTGTTTTTATACCCTGTCAGGACACGGAGTCATACAAATGCTCAACATGTCCTGTATACAGTATGTACATACCTCTTTATAATAATGCTCTATATGTATTGCCCATATGTAATAAAATGCCTTATAATTCCTTTTGTAACAATAAAAAAATCACCAGATTTCTTAATGATCACATCAGTGGACATTATCCAAAATTTGTTTGAAGAAAATCTTGTCACATTGATTCACAGTGGAATTTACAGATGTTTTCTTCTTTCCACTGTAAAGGTCTTTGGAAGGAAAGGATATTTTGACACAGTGCAGAGAGCAGCATTTGCAAATGATGTAAAAACTTAAAAAATGAAAAGTTATATAAAGTGTTGCTCTAACCATAACATAAGAACCTACACTACATACTCAAACATATATGGACACTTGACCATCACACCTATATGAATTTGTTGGATGTCCCACTACAAAAAAATGGGCATTAGTATGATGTTGCCCACCTTTGCAGCTATAACAGCTTCCACTCTTCAGGTAAGCTTTCTACAAGATGTTGTGCCCATTCAGTCAAAACAGCATTTGTGAGGTCAGACACTGACGTGACACTGATGAGACGGCCTGGCTCACAATTGACGTTCTGGTTTATCCTAAAGGTGTTCAGTGTGGCTGAGGTCAGGGCTCTGTGCAGGCCACTGGAGTTCCTCCACACCAAAGCTTTCAAACTATGTCTTTATGGAGCTCTGTGAACAGGGGCTCAGTCATGATGGAACAGGAAAAGCTCTTCCCCAAACTCAATAATTGTATAAAATCTTCTTAATCTTCTGTGCTGTAGAATTAACATCACCCTTCACTGGAACAAATGGGTCTCCAAACCCTGAAAAACAGCCCCAGCCCATTTCCCCCCTCCCCCAACTTTACTGTTGGCACTGCATTTCAGTAGGTAATGTTCTCCTGGCATCCACCAATCCAAGATTTGTCCATCAGACTGTCAGATAGAGAAGTGTGATTCATCACTCCAGAGAACATGTTTCCACTGCTCCAGAGTCTGGTGGTGACGTGCTTTACACCAGTCCAGCCGACACTTGGCATTGCACATAGCGATCTTAGGCTTGTGTATAGCTGCTCAGCCATGGCACCCCATTTCCTGAAGGTCCTGACACACAATTCTTGTACTGATCTTTCTTCCAAGGCCAGTTTGATGCTGTGTTGATAGTGATACAATCAAGTATAGGCGAGTTTTACATGCTATGTGTCTAAGCACCTGGCGGCGTTCTTATGAGTATGTATGGTCTACCGCAGCGGACAGAAATTCCATGAACTTACTTGTGGCAAAGGTGGCACCCTATGACAGTGCCACGTTTAAAGTTACTGAGCTCTTCAGTATGACCCATTCTATTGCCAGTGTTTGTCATCAGACACTGCAAGGCTATGTGTTTGATTTTATACACTTGTTAGTAATGGATGTGGCTAAAACACCTGAACTCAATAATTAGAAGGAGTGTCCACACACTTTTGAGTGGTAAAAATATTTGTGTTATAAATGTATCTATAAGTTACTTTCTAAACTTAACCTATGAAATCAAAAAGAAGAAGTTTACACAGAGTTTTTGTAGAATGCACTTCAGGAACATTTTGGTGTTGACGTTGTAAATTAGCCCTGTTTTTCTCTGGTTTTGCTAGCAAGTCTGGGTACCACTGTCCAGAATATGTGCAAAAACAAATACACTCTCTCTCTCTCTGTCTCTCTGTCTCTCTCACAGACAGATGTCCGGTAAGGAAGTTGTAGTCCTGTCCCAGACACTCTCGCTTGATCTCTCCAATATTCAAAGTAGCTCATTTCAATGTTTCCATTGCGTTCAGATTAATTGCTGTAGATGGACGTGTTTACATAACCTTTTCAGAGGCAGCCTTTCACCTCTCTAAAGAAAATAAACAGGACTAGAGTTGACCATTTACATCACTTACACAGCCGTCTATCACAACTCAAAATTTACTGCAGCAATCATGCCCTGCCAGTCACAGCAGTCTCTACTGTTTACAGTGAGAGAGGAATATTTCTGGCAGCAATCACCGAGCAAAAGTTCATGTTTATGTCTGTTTTTACTTCTGATTGTACCGCAACCCATTCACGTTTATTTGGAAAGGAACGAGTGATGAAAGGAAGTATTACTGAAAGCATGTGTAGCAGGAAATAAAAGAGCAATGTTTGGTTATTATTTCTTTTTTTTTTTAACAATGGCGGGGGGGGGGGGGGGGGGGGGGGGGGGTATACAGTAATAGGCAAACATTTAAGCTCCCCCAGTCAAACAAAAAACAAGTTTTATTGATTTTCTAAGTGAAGAAAAGTTAACACATTCTCAAGAGAGGGGGATTAAATATGTTTGAAAATGTATTACATTTTATTTGCTGAATTTAACATGCCAGAACAACATGGTGGAACAACAGAAAATATGCCATAACTTTTACACAGGCCATATTTTATGTTTCATTTTATTTCCAATATGTTAAACTCAACAAATAAGTGTGTTCTCTGTAGAGGATGTGAACATCATGTGTAAATAATACAGATGTGACAAAAGGATGGTAATTCTTATTAAGTCTGTAATGTGATTATAAAACCTTAAACTGTAACTGTGTCACCCTACTTACTTGCTTTATTTAAGTAACTGTATTAACATTACACTTCACCACATTACTACGTTTGCAAAAATAATGTTTGTCTGTTTTGAATGAATCATAAACTTGTGAATGTGCTGTAGATGGATCTAGAACATTTTGAAAACAGTTCCACATAGCACCAAAAAGGGTTCTTCTACCATTACAAGCTTGACATCATCACAATAGCAGAACCATAAAACCATATACAACACATTCTCCATCTGAAAAACCATTTCACCATGCAAAGGGTTTTTAGTAAAGAAAATGGTTCTATATGGAAATAAAGATAAAGAACATTTGAAGAGTGTGCAGTTGATATCTCGTCAGCAAGTTTAAAGGAGGTTCCAGATTTCTCATACAGCAACACACAGATTTATTCAGTTCTACCAACAGCACCTGATTTAATATAATGAAGTTTTTGACTAGGCAATGCAGATATTGGATGACAAATGTAAACAATACTGGGCTTCCTCCAGGTGAGGGCAGGAAATAGTTAAACACACTTTAATACACATAAAATCACTGCTTACTATATTAAAATTTGTATTCATTCTAATATAGTACTTTTCAGAGCAAACAAATACTGTTCATATAAACAGCTTGTGAATCAAAATTTCTCTGGTGTCTAAAACCTTCGCATAGAACACTCTTAAGAAGGTTCTTCAAAGATTCTTCAGTAAAGAAAACATCTCTATATAGAACTGTTCTATAGAACCTATATAGAACCATAAAAGAACCCTTTTGCGTTTCATATGGTTCTTTGCATGCTGAAATGGTTCTTCGGATTGATGGAGAATGTGTTGCATATGGTTCTATACATATCTTTCTGAAAATAGTTCTATATAGCACCCGAAGGGGTTCTGCTTTTGTAACAATGCCAAGCTTGAAACAATAGAAGGACCCCTTATAGTGCTATATAGAACCATTTTCTATACAGATCCAACATCAGATTCATTACACCTGGCTCTGATGTTCAGCTCTCCCTGATGGCCTTCATTACCTGGATCAGGTTTGTTAGATTAGAGTTGGAGCTAAAGTCTGCAGGGTGATGGATTGAGAACCCCTGATTTTTTTTTCTCCTTTTCTCCTAAGAGTGAATGGACTTTTCTTATATATATATATGTGTGTGTATAAACTTGCAAATTTCCATCAATCTAAAGAACCATTTAACCATGCAAAGTATCCTTGCAGAGAGACTGAGTCAAAACTGTTCACAGCAGTGGTTATAGGAACCAGACGTCCACCTCAAAAGCTCCCACACAGAAAGCTATTATGTGAAATGATTATGAATACACTGCCTGATGACTGAGACATAGATTTGAGAAGATTATGGCCTTGAAATCCATTCATTGTAGAGGGAAACACGCAGTGCACTGTGAAGCAAAATAGTCCGCAAAGAAAATGTAATACTTCAGATTTTCCACTATTTTCCTATCTTCAACATTCCATGTAAAACTCAGAAGACACGTGTAGTTTCACTGGTGGTAGTGGATAGTAAATAAAATGTATTTGTGTTGAAGTCATGGCGACCCCTGGTTCCTATCACCATCATTTAACATCAATGCAATCCAGTTGACGCTGTTCACACCACACCAATTGAGTTATGCAGAAATCTGAACAAATTGGTGGAATTCCTCACTAAGTGCATGTCAAATAGAATATATACATATTAAAGTGGAAATATGGTTGGTACTTGGGTTGCATACAAATAAAATGTGCTAGACTGACAACTGCTGCCTGTCAATTTCCTTTTTTAGACAATAGTTATTAGTTGATATTACTCAATTTTCATGTTAAGCTGTTTGACACACTTGATTCATGTCGATTCAAAAGACCCGAGAATAATTTTTTATCATTCTTAAAGACGTGGTTCTTCAATGGTTCTTTACATGGTGAGATGATTCTTAAGACTGATGAAAAATGTGTTATATATGTTTCTATATAGAACCTTTTTCAAAATGGTTCCTTATAACACCAAAAAGGGTCCTGCTACTGATGTTGTTACAATGTCAAGCTTGTAGAGAAGAGCCCTTTTTGGTGCTATATAGAACACATTCTCCATCCAGAAGAATCACTTCACCATGCAAAGAACCATTTAAGAATAATATGGTTCTACAGAGAACTCAAGTTTCTAAATAGAACCACTGCCTTTATTAAAGAACCTCTTTTCTAAGTGTGTAGAACACACCAAAGCACTCTGAATGACTTTGTTTACATCTTAACCAATTCATTATGCAGGAATTTTGAAAACTGGATGGAATTTAATGATATACAAACAAGCAAATAAACACAAACAGTTCTGTCTTCAGTTCAAGCATGTCCACAATTAGAGTCCTGTGCAGCATAACAAACATTTCTCTCAAGCCAGTCATTGAAAAGCCACAGAAACGTACACAAAAAACACACGCTACCCAAAACACCACGTCCTTAATGCCTAACTTGTTACACGCACATGCACGCAAGCGCACTCACGCCGCTCAGATCTGTCCTCCGTCTTGCTCTGACATGTTCTGCCTCTCTGTCTTTCTCTTTCAAGTTGAGTGGAGGAACATGTTAGATGTGAAATAGTTCAGCTCTGTGTGTATGAATGTATAAATTGAGTTATGTGTAAAAACAGCTTCTTAAAAAGGTCTCCAAAAACAATATGGTGAAAACAGAAACTCACCCAGTGCAGCTGGGTCTGGCGAGCAGATGGGATGAAGTGACAGAACGAGTGGAAAGAAAACGAGAGCAGCTCGGCTGACTTGAGCTTAGTGAGTGTAGAAGTTGCGCTCTTTTGCCCGGATAAAGAGAAGCCTGTGGCATTCCGCCCCTTTTTTCACTCTCTCTCTCCCTCTCTTTCCCTCCCTCCCCATTATCTTTAGCTCTTCCCCTCTCTTTCTCTCTCTCTCTCACTCACTCTCTCTACCTCTCTCTCGATCTCCTTCTCCATTCAGCTCCTATTCAACCCAGCAATGTTACATATTGTTTCTCTGTAACACATCAGTAGTTCTTAGGTCAGTTTTAGCTCTACAGGCATTACAATTGAAGGGGAATTCCACCAAACTTTTAAAAGTGTTTGAAAAGTGTTTGGTAAGAAATGTTTCATTTCAGAGAAACTTAGACTCAGATTTCTTTACAGTGGTGATGACAGGAACCATGTGTCAAAATGCAGAACATGCATTTTATTTACATTCAAAGAAAAAAAAAAGTACAAAACTCTCAGACAGTATCCCTCTTGTCACAGGGTATATTTTTTGTACCTTGATGAACGAAAAATGTACCTGCACAGAACCTTTTTTTCTATCAGTGTACAAGTTTTTACAAGTGATGACAATGATAAAATATAATGGCAAATCTCCAAAAATAAGTTCTTCTGAAACTATTTGCGTCATAATGCCCTCTACGCATCCCATGTAGCCATTTTTAAGCTACTTTTTTACTATTCATAACCATTTCATATAATAACTTTCTGTGAGGGAGCTTTTAGAGGTGGACGTCTGGTTCCTGTCACCACCACTGTGAACAATTCTGACTCACTATGGTTCTCTACAATGAAGCATTTCACACCAAACCACTCTGAATGACTGTTTACATCTTAACCGTTTAATTATGCAGAAACTATTTACTGGAATTCAATTATTCACTGGAATTCCCCTTTAAGTGCACTATTTCAAACCACTTTATGACAATATTTGCACTAGATTTTCCAAAGGACTTTTTAAAGATGCTGCTAAAGGTCATACATGTACACATAACAATGACAACAAATAAAAATAACAAAACTAATAAAAATATTGTTCTCTTTCTTTTTCCAGCTGTTTTATAGATCCACATGTCTCTCTCTCTCTCTCCCTCTCTCTCCCTCTCTCTCCCTCTCTCTCCCTCTCTCTCTCCCTTTGTTTCTGAAATAATAATATCCTTACAGTCATAAATGCTGCTCCTCGCTCACGTGATTCAACACTTCAAATATTCATTGCGCTTTTGTTTTTTAGAAGACCACAGAATGCCTAAAGGAATGGAAAAATAAGGGCCAGAAAGTTTCCCTCTCCACCCCCTCCGCAGACTCTTCTCTTACCCATTTCTCCTTCTCATGCCCCCCCTTTCTCTACCCTGCCACTTTTTCTTCACCTTCTCTTCTTGCGCCCCCCCCCCGCATTTCTCTGCCACCATCCACCTCTTCTTTTTTTTGTTATTCTCAAATGCTACATCTCACGCAGTCCTGCACTTTCTCCAGGCTGCTTTATTTTCCTTCCTCTTCATTATCTTCTTCCCTCTCTTTCTGCACCCTCTCTGAAACCGTCTGTTTCCTCTGTGCTCTTCCCTCGCTTTCTCCGCTTCATTCTCAGGCCAATGGAACACTCCCCTCCTCTTCTCTTACCATCTATACTTTTTTTTCTGTTTAACTATTTCTTTCTCTCTTTTGCTTGTCTTCACTAACCTGGGCACATTTTTTCCCTTTTCTGAGTCATTCAGAGTGGTTTGGTGTGAAACGCTCCATGCTAGAGAAATTTATCGAGACAGAATTGTTCACAGTGGTGGTGATAGGAACCAGATATCCACCTCTAAAAGCTTCCTCACAGAAAGTTATGAATACACAGCCTGATGTTTTTTCCCCAATTTTTCCTTCATCAACATTCCATATGAAACTCAGAAGGCACATGTAGGTTCACTGTTGTTTTTGGATAGCAAATAAAATGGTTATATTTGTGTTCTAAACATCTTAACCCTTGACCCCATCATCACCTACCACTGTAAAGAAATCTCTACAAAAACTATTTCACACCAAACTACTCAGAATGACCTTGTTTACATCACAACAAATGAACTGATGTCAAAACTTTGAAAATTTGGTGGAATTCCCCTTTAAATGATGCAATGTTCACCATCCCTCCCTGAACACACTACACTGTGATGAATGCCATGAAACATATTGTCTAACACGAGAGAGAGAGAGAGAGAGAGAGAGAGAGAGAGAGAGAGAGAGAGAGAGAGAGACAAAAAGAGAGACAGAGAGAGAGAGAGAGAGAGAGAGAGAGAGCGCGAGACAGAGAGAGCGAGACAGCGAGAGAGAGAGAGAGAGAGAGAGAGAGAGAGAGAGAGAGAGAGAGAGAGAGAGAGAGACAGAGAGAGAGAGAGAGACAGAAAGAGAGACAGAGAGAGAGAGAGAGAGAGAGAGACAGAGAGAGAGAGAGAGAGAGAGAGAGTCACTACCCCCTCAGACATATATAAACACACCTGCCTCCTAGACCAGGCACTGTGGGGATATCAGTTATCAATGCACGGCCTGCAGCACCCGTTCTGAGAGGTTAAACTCCAGGCTGGCTGCAGCTCTTTGGTAGCTCCAGCAGACCTCTGTTGCTGATCTAGGGTCAGATTTCTACTCTTCTACACCGATCCTGGTCCCCACAAAGCAAAAACACAAGAAACAGTGAGCTCATTACATTATTACAACAACAGCAATTAATCAGCATTACCACCTTCTAATCCACCTTCTAATCTAAAGCCATGTTTAAGCTGGATTTTTGCTTTACATTTCTACACATAATTGTCACATTGTCTCAGTTACGCAGTCAAATTAGCCGACATCAGTCTTGAGGATTTACATCCAAGGAAGGTGCCAAAATGTTCAGGTCAAAGGTTCCTAAACGAGTCTCGGCTTTGACACACTCACTAGGAAAAATGTTTTAGTCATGAAGAGGTTCTTTAGACTTTAAAAAAGTTATTCGCACTTGCAGAAATGTTTGAAAACACATTTATTAGAAAGTTCTTTGGTACACTCCTAAAGGCAGTTCAGTAAGGGTTCTTTAGTAAAAACAATGGTTCTTTATTGAATCATAAACACAAACCATTCTCATGCTCAAACAGTTCTTTGCATGGTGAAATGATCCTTCAGATTGATGCAGAATTTCTTGTACATGGTTCTATATACAACATGTAACTGGGCGAGTTTTCAGATTTACAGAGATGCTGTAGCACATTGTAGAGTTTTTCAGAGGAATTCGGGCAGTTTCTCATCTATGAAGGACCAACTGGGTGAGCCAGTCTGCTACAGCACCACCCTGAGGCAGAGCAGTGCTGCAGATCTAGCTAGTTAAGAACACCAAAGACAGAAGCTGATTGTGGGTGAAGCAGATAAATAATGAGCTTCACTGAATCTGTATTTGAGCATCTGTTTTTTCTCAAATGAACAGCATAACATCATAATAAGTTTATTTTCAGGGACTCCTCAAAATCAAAATTCTAAGATTTTCAGAACCTCCCATGGCCCCCTCTATTATGCAGCTTGCTAAACATGACACTTACATTACTGAATATAAACTATAATGACAATTTATGACAGAGTGTCATATTTATAGAATAGATATGTCAGTGTCATAGAACCTTTTCCAGTTATTCTGCAGTCTATATGTACTACATGTAGGAGCACAAGCATAATGTATACTCATAGTACTCTGTATTAGAGACAGCGCTCTGTTCCCATCACTCAGATTTCCATAGTCCATGAGTCTGCTGGGTTTGGAAAACCTGTCATAGTTTTACATATACAAATCATTGGTGTGCTGAGTTGTAAGGAAGAAGGAAACAGGTGACCCAATGAGAACAAACAAAGCTAAGAAACTAGATAAGGAACAAATGAATACAATGAGATGAGTAATGGATCTGATTAATAGCAGATATGATCTCTTTCTCACCGTCTGTCTCGAAGCCAACAGCCCTCTGTCACTGTCATTCTCTGCTTCTCTCTAATGCTCAGCTTTGGTTCATGACCACTCTAAATGTGTTTTCCATAAAGGCCTCCACTGTCATGTTAGGACGGTTAGGCAGGTCAAGAACTGTCATTAGGAATTATCAGCAGACCATAATAAATTCTCTGACTCTTCAAACTTTGCACTGCTAACACCCAGCACTCATGGGGTGTTTTGTAAACACCTCAGTGTCGCTGCTGGACTGAGAACCAAAAACAACCAGCCAGCAGCATCCTGTGGGCAGTGTCCTGTGACCACTGATGAAGGACTACAGGATGACAGCAGAAAATGAGCTATCGTCTCTGACTTTACATCTACAAGGTCAATCCACAAGGTAGGAGTGTCTACTACAGTGGACAGTGAGGGGACACAGTAGCACTGCTGTGTCTGAGGCACTCATGCTAGTGCAACACACACCAACATACAACCACCACATCAGTGTCACTGCTGAGAATGATCCACCACCCAAATAACACCTGCTCTGTGGGGGTCCTTTGAGGGTCCTAACCATTTAAGACCGGGGTAACAAAGTAAGCCGAGAAACAGAACGACTACAGTCTGTGACTGTAGAACTAAAGTGCACCTATACGGTCAGTGGACCTGATACAATGAACAAAGAGTGTAGAAACGAGGTGTTCCTAATAAACTACTTGCCTATTCTGCCTACATCCGTTTAGCCCCGCCCATTCTCACGGAAGTTATATGGAATGCAGGAATATTGAATAAATGCAGCCAATCAGAACACAGCTGACATACATATATCTTAAAGATACAGTAACTAAAACAGGCTGTTTAATTTTAAGGGATAGAAACTGTCATATAATAATGAATTAAAACTGTTTCGGGTACATAAACCCAAACATATTAAGTGGACTACAGTGAAAAATTATATAGAAATTTTAAGAAGCTCAAATAAAGGGTCAATATTTCAGCTGGTGGACATCTCAAGAGTGTTTTGCAGTAGCATTAGTAAGGTCAAAGGTTAGCGGTGTTTGTGTTTCAGTGTCAGTGAAGTCTTTAAGGACAACTTGAGGATGAGTGTGGAGATTTATGTGTGTGTGTTTGTGTGTGTGTAACCATTTTACTGGTTTGCTAGTGTAGATTAAACAAATTAAACAAAAATACTGTCCATCGTTTCTCTGTTCCAAGTGTTTAGGGACAAAATGCCTATCAAGCAGACCAAAAGATAAAACGGTGCTAAACCTGAAACA
Organism: Pygocentrus nattereri; assembly: GCF_015220715.1. Classification (NCBI taxonomy): domain Eukaryota; kingdom Metazoa; phylum Chordata; class Actinopteri; order Characiformes; family Serrasalmidae; genus Pygocentrus; species Pygocentrus nattereri. Next base: position 14,121,993 of record NC_051231.1, read on the forward strand.
GTAAACCTGAACTTCTCAGTATCCAAGCTATATATACACTCACTGAAACCTGCACATTTACTATTAAATTCATTAACAACAGTATTTTTTAATCCACTTTTGATTTTCTTTACTGTTATGTATCCCTCTGGTCATCACACTGGTTGAAACAGTTAAACAATTAAACAATCTCTCACAATTAACACTGTTAAATACAATAAAAGTGTAATTTAAATTAATTTTTTATACATTTAAGGTCCAGGCCATTATTTGGCCAAGAAATTCTCCCACTTTAAAACTTGTTAAGACATTGTTGATAATGTAGGCATTAATGAACATTGCAGCTCTTGTGATTTGAAAATTGAAAAAAAAAATTTCTGTAATCAGACCAAACGACAATTTGATCAATACAGCACAGCACTTTTTAAAATTCAGCTGTGATTGCTTCTAATTTACTATCTAAATTAGATTTTTCTGTACTGTTTTAATGATGATTTCTTGGTGATATTTTATTTTCTTACTATACTTTTGCTATCAAAAATATACATTTGCTGTGCTACATAGTAAATGCGGGTCACTTTCAATGCTTCAATTCAATACTTGAGTTTAACAATTGATTTAATGGAATATTTAAACCTGGATGTTTTTTAATGTGAGCAGCCAATCAGAACAGAGTTTATGTACACATTATCACTCTGAAACACAGAGTAACAAGAACAGGCTAATAAAGAGGGGTTAGAAAATGGTTATGTAGAAATGAATTATGGTTATTTTTGCCACAAAGAGCACACAAATAGCATAACGATTCTCAGAGGGAAAACATAAAATACAAGAAAAAGACAGTTGCCATTTAGTGAAATAGGACCTATTATTGGTATACTCCACCTACAGTGACAGTTGATATGTACGTAATATGTAATCTAATAACTAGCTCTACATGTAAATTAGGAGATAAAGATTGTATGAAGGCACCCTGAAATGAATAAGATGTGTGGAATAGAAACTGGGACGGGATGGCGAGCCAGCTTTTGGAGAACATAAAATGGGGCCCCATTTGGACGCTAGTAGAGGAGAAACCGCAGAGTGGTGTGAGCCTGGGGCTGGGAGAGAGAGAGAGAGAGAGAGAGAGAGAGAGAGAGAGAGAGAGAGAGAGAGAGAGAGAAAGAGAGAGGGGGAAAAAGAGAGAGGGAGAAAGAGAGGGAGAGGGAAGGGGTAAAAAGAAGGGGAAGGGGGGCAACCACGGCAGGTTTTAATCAACAGCGAGCTGTCTGTAATGAGATCACTAGCCCCATCCACTCAGATTGAGGTCATGTGAAGTTGCGAGCGCAGGGGCATTTCAGTAAACACATCTTTATACACTGGAACTCAAATTCTTCTCTGTTCTAACTGTGAAAGTGTCATAACCCAGGGTGGGTTCAGGTAAACTGAACAACGTAAATACTCTCAAATGTGCAACATCATCCTCAAAGTTCAGTTCTGTACTTTTACACTTTCCCAAATGAACTTGGGTATTATAATAACAACTTTTTTAAGCAAAAAAATTAAATAAAAGCCTGTGGCCAAAACAGACTGTATGAAGTCAATGCAACTCCTTTTTTTAAGTTTAAAAGAGTTTAAATATGAAAGTTTCACAAAAGACAATGGCTCAAAAATCATTTGCAGGGTTAAATGGTTCCTTGCATGGTGAAATGGTCCTTTAGATTGATGGAGCGTGTGTTATATACCAACTTTTTAAGTATGTAATTTTCAGTCCCCAGTCCATACATATAAGTTAAACTGCAAAAACAGCCCCTTTGGAATTCATTGCTTTTATGATGTCACAAAAACATATTTACATATCTGCTCATTCAGTCTATAGCAGTACATCCCTGCCTATACATCAAATCCATGAAATTATAGTGATTTTTATTTTAAACAAAAGCGTTTCGGTCCAGACTCCTTTGTGAATAAGGCACAGTACAGGAACAGAGCTGAGCCCATTTACATATTTCAGTCCTAAGGCACAGAAAAAAACAGGCTGTTTAATTCTAAGGGATAAAAAGAGATTAGAAAAATGGTCTTGTAGAAATTAATGAAGATGGTTTTTGGTACATAAAACTACACAGATGTTCTGGGGATCTCAGGAGAACATAAAAAGTAATATATAACTGCAATGGAATGTGGTACAATTATTGTTGCTGATGAAATAGTAACTTTGCAGGAGAAGGAAAAATGTTATTAATTTGGAAGCTAATGTAGTCAATCTGGACCATTTCTATATCACCACAGTGTAAACTGTAGCTGCCGTTTTTACTTTATGTATGTAGTTCTCTGATTGTTACTTTGGGGGTCTTAACTATAACAATGTGTTAAACTAACCCCCCTGTGTGGAGGCTGCACTTTAGCCTGGCTAGCTCTTACTGTGGACTGTTTATTTGCTTCTAAATCAGGGGCCGCAAGCCAAATTCTGAGCCATTCTGTCCTTTCAGAAAACAAATCAAACCACCTAGGGAACCAAAATATTTTATGTCCATTTTACAGTCTTGTAAATATGTCTCTGTATGTGATACTTTGGTAGTTTAGGCTAACAAATTTAATATAAACGAAAACACAGACTTACTTTCCTCTGCTTTAAGCTTTAGATCAGCTATAGCCGTTTGTCTCGAACCTCTGGCAGGAACCCCCCTCCCCCAATCAGCTTCATGTTCGAATTTTTTCAGTCCACCTTAAATGTGAGATGGCAAAATGTAACTGCTACACCAGTTAAGATGTAATGGGAAAATTTGAATGAGAAGCTGACTTCAGCTTGCGCCTTTTTAGTATTTGACAGTTTCTGTGCAGACAGTGCAGACTAAAAGCATCGGGAAACCAGCTGCACGCTTATAAACGCAAATAAGTCCATTCCAGTATATCTTATATCTTTCTGTTTGCCTTTTTGTTAGCTATTAACTAGGCAAGACTGTTGTCTGCATTGCTATGATGACCAGCAGTTGCGCTTGCCGTCAGAGTAAACGGATGAATCAGCAGTTCTACATTAACTCCAGCGTTTAAGACCATTAGTTGTTAAAACTGTGTTTGAACGATCAGCAGAACGTTATTTTACTGCAAAGGGGGATCATTTTATTTTTACCTAAATCTAATTCTGCAGTGGAGCCATGACAGAGCAGTAAGACAGCAGTATGCAGCTTCGCTGCTATATTACACACACCAAGAGAAGATTCTAATAATATTAGAGTGTAATTTTGTACAGCTCACTAATCGCAAACACTGACAATGAAAAACTTACTTTCTACAGGGTAAATCTAGAGAAACATCTATCTGATTGCCATTAAAATACATAGATGATGTTGCTATGGGAACACAAGAAGGTGACAAAAAGCAAGCTGTACTTTACCTATTTAACTACATAAAATATCCATGTGACACACCACCTCAGTGACAGCGTTTGTGCCCTGAAACATTCTGAGTCTGCAAAAACACAATCAAAACACAAGCACACAGCCATACAACCAAGCTAACACACAAAGAACACACTGTAGTGAATTTGGGGACAGGCAAGTACAAGAGAGAGCGCAGTGCAGAGCAGTTGTCAGTTTTGGGTTATAAAGTTAAACACACATCCTGAGTGATGAAGGAGCGCATTCATTCCACTGCAGCTCCAATTTACACATTTTAAAGCATGCAAGTTGACTTGTTTGTGTGTGCATGTGCACATGAACATAACTCTGTCACTAAGATAAGAGCACAAGCTAACAGAGTAAAACGTAATATAAATATTTTATGTTCACAATATGGCCAAAAGTATGTGGACAACTGACCATCACACCTATATGAATTTGTTGGACGTCCCATTACAAAACCATGGGCATTAATATGATATAACAGCTTCCACTTTTCTGGTAAGCTACCTACAAGATTTAAAGTGTATCTGTGGGAATTTGTGCCCATTCAATCTAAAGAACATTTGTGAGGTCAGACGCTGATGTTGGATGAAAAGGCCTGGCTCACAACCTCGATTCCAGTTAATCTCAAAAGTGTTCAGTGGGGTTGAGGTCAGGGCTCTGTGCAGGCCACTGGATGTCCTCCACATCAAACTGGTCAAACCATGTCTTTATGGAGCTTGTTTGTGCATAGGGGCTCAGTCACACTGGAACAGGAAAGGCTCTTCCCCAAAGTGTTGACACAAAGTTGGAAACATATAATTGTGTTAAATGTCTTTGTGTGCTGTAGCATTAACATATGCTGGAACTAAGGGGCCCAAACCTTGAAAAACAGCCCCAGCCCATTATCCCTCCTCCTCCAAACTTTACTGTTGGCACTATGCATTCCATTAAGTAGCATTTTCCTGGCATCCACCAAATTCTTTGCTTTACAACACTCGCACTTGGCATTGTGCATAGTGACCTTAGGCTTGTGTGCAGCTGCCCCACCATAGACACTCATTTTATGAAGCTCCTGACATGGTTCTCGTGCTGATGTTGCCAAAGGCGGTTTGAAACTCTGTAGTGAGTGATATAATAGAGGACAGGCAATTTTTCCTATCCATCCATCCAACCATCCATCCATTCATTTTCTAAGCCGCTTCTCCGTCAGGGTCGCGGGGGGTGCTGGAGCCTGTCCCAGCAGCTCTAGCATGGCAGACATTTCACAAACCGACTTATGGCAAAGGCTGCATCCTATTGACAGTGCCACATTTAAAGTGACTGAGCTCTTCAGTATGGCCCATTCTTCTGCTAGTGTATTGTCTATGGAGATTGCATAACTATTTGCTTGATTGTTAGCAATGAGTGTGGCATAAAACCCTGAAATGACATACTTTTGGCCATACAGTATAGTTTAACAAGTTCCAGTACATCATATGTTTTTGATTACTGAGTTGACAATTCACAGTGAAAGCTAGCCAGGCTAAAGTACAGCCTCCACACAGCAGGGTTAGTTTAACAAGCTGTTACAACTAAGACCCCCAGAAGCAAACAATCGGATAACTCTATATAATATTCCTCCATATATGTTCAAAGTATTTTTTTAGAAATCAAAAATGTACTGCAGATATCATGTAAATGAAATATATTTTAAATGTACTGTGCTCATGTTTATTCTACTTTGAGATCTAAAATACATTTGATTCATTTTTAAGTTATGTTTTTATGTATCGAGGTTGGACAGCTTGTTTGTTTCATGCCAACATGTTGAATTAACTGTGTTTGAATAATATTCTCAGATTCATCAGCAACTGTTACAATTCCCATCTTCAGTTTGTGACAATTAACCCCAACTATGGAGTGAGTTGTAACATTTGCACTCACTCTGCTTTCAGCTGAATTGTTGATGAACAGCAGGTGCTCGAAATAAAGTTTCTGTTTTCATTTGTAGCACAGATATTTAGATTGCTCAAATAAAATAAACATTAATCTTGCTTGAATACTTTAAAAGTTATTAAAGAAGATCTAAAGCGCGTTAAGCTGTGCTCCGCTCTCTCCTACGCTTGTTTCACATGAGGTGAGTAGCTTTCCTATATAAACGTCCCTAAAATCAGCCAATGATGTCATCGTGAACCTGCGGTGAACCCACCTCTGTCAACTGCCATTACTGTCTGATTCCCCCCTCTGCTCTGCACTCGTTTTCTTTTCCCTTCAAATCTGTTTCTCCTTTCCTAACTTCAAACCTCCACTGCTTTCATTCTTTCCTTCTTTTCTCCTTCTCTTTTACAGTCATACAGTTTCATACGGTTTCCTGCCAGTCGCCCACTTTCTTGCTGTTTAAGTACGATCGCTGAAAAAGTTCAACAACATTCATTCTGGCTCTCCTTTTTTCTTTTCTTTTTTTTTTTTTTTTTTGCTCTCACACTGATTGAATTACCATAAGTGTAGTTCCAGAGCCAAAATGTGCCAGGTTGTTTTGATTAAGACAGAGTCTGTAAAAATCCAGAAATTTCCAAATGATCAGAGAGAGACAGAGAGAGACAGAGAGACAGAGAGAGAGAGAGAGACACAGAGGGAGGGAGGGGGAGCGAGAGAGGAGTAAGAATGGTTTAAGAAGCAGTTTGATGCACATATGGAAATGATTTTGCAGTTTCTGAAGATCTGTGGGTTTAGGAATTTCTGATTGGAGGACAAAGTCTCACTGACTTCTCTGATGGGAGGAAATCCTACCAGGAAGGGAAGCTGATTGGTGGATAAGGAGAAAGTAGCTAACTTGAAATTACACTGTGTATTTACAACTGACCTATCCAGGCTCCGCCCACTACAGCAAACATTCACAGCTACTGTTATGATGCTTGAACGCACTGCAGTGCACAACACCAAAATAAGTCAAATTTTAAATATGTCATGGATTTTAAATGACATTTACAAAACTTTAAACACCTTCAGTCAAATGTTTTGTTAGCAAGGGAGCTTTTGTCCATCATATTTTGTTTTGTCATATTTTTGTCATTCTTTTGTCTTTCTTTCTGGCAAATTTAAGTTCACAATTTTTAATACAAAATATAAAATGTGCCATAACTTTTGCACAGGCCATTTAATGGTTTTTTTTCTCCCAATATCTTTAATTCAGCCCAATAAAAACTTACTATGCATTAAAACATGCACAAGTGTGTCTCTGTAGAGGATGTATTCACTTATTTACACTTAGGAAATCAACAAATCATGTAATTTAACTTAGGGCACCATAACGTCGGCACACATGCAATTTGTGTGCACTTAAAAGGTCACAGAGTTATGACAGATTTATGAGTTTTATAGTACTGTTCAAAAGTTTAGAATCAATGGACTTCATTCACTAACTGTTCTTAATACGAACCCACTGCTTAAAACCCACTTACACAGTTTTCACGAAGATTCTGATGTTCACCAATCTCAAGGACACACTTAAGAACAAACTTAAGAAAATATTAAATGAATTACGTCCCAAAACATTCTCCATCAATCTGAAGAACATTTTCCCCATGCAAAGAACCATTCAAATGAGAAATGGTTCTATATACCTATCTAGAACCATTCATTTTACCAAAGAACCCTTGAAGAGCCATCTTTTTTACATGTGTAGATCTTTTGTTGTAATTTTAATCAATGAAAACATAGTTCTTACAAATAGGACATCGATTCAAAAACAAAAACAAGGGATAACATATCTACAACAATGCTAAATTCTGATACCTCCTTTATGGAATTACAGTAGAATGTTAGAGCTAAGCTAACAGAAAATCACAATCACATATTTTGCCCATTGTAAATTATACATAGATATCTGAAGCTTGTAAACAACATTAACTGCAGAGTGTTGCAGCTCAGTGCTCTGAAACAGTGATTCCTCTGTTGTTGATCGATACTGAGGCTTCTTTGATATTCTAAAGTCAGCCTACTTATGGAGGTTTTTCGTAGCGCTCAGTCAAAAGTAAAGCTGACTTTTTTGCATTTGAGACAGTTTGCAAAGGCGTCACCTGAACGGCCTAAAATTGATTCATGCTATTTACCTTTATTGTTTTTGGTAATACTGCCTTTCTGCCTACTGTCTTTCTGGGTAAACAAACACACACACACACAAACGCGCACGCCCGCACACACACACACGCACACACACACACCTTCTAATCCGCTTCTCCTTCTGGGTCACGGATGGAGCTGCAACCCATCCCAGCTTTCATCGAGCGGAAGGCAGAATACACCCTGGACAGGTCTCCAGTCGATCACAGGGCAGACAGACAGACATACACATTCACACACACACTCACACCTAGGGGCAATTTACCATGTCCAATTGGCCTGACTGCATGTCTTTGGACTGCGGGAGGAAACCGGAGCACCCAGAGGAAACCGACACAGACACGGGGAGAACAAGCATGAACAAACAAAAGACCAGATAATTATTTTAAAAATCAAATTTTCTCAAGTGCCAAAACGTTCACTTTTGTTTTCTCACCGAACTGAAGGACTAATTTCTCTCATATGTTCAGTGTAAGATCAAGCTGATGAACATCAGACAGTGTGTGACAGCCTGTTTGATCTTTGTGTAAGGGTGCTAATAATTTTGGGATGTACGTGTGAATGAGAGAGAGAACAGTGAGCACATTAAGAGCATTTCTCAGTGAACTTCTGTGTCAGAACATGTTGTGATGGGCATGTTGGTAACAGGTCTGTGTTTTGTAGCTTATCAAAAATGCCTGCCAACACACACACACACACACCTGTAAAATACAGCACCTGGAGTGCTCGCTGCGCTCATGCAGATTTGCCTTGTAAACATACACACACTCCCATATCATATCAGTCTGAGAATACAATATCTCATGTATGCGCAAAGTAAACACCAGAGATGGAGCGGTTCCCCAAGTCCACAGTTTGATTCATACCATGATTTTTTTTTTTTTTGTCAAGGTTTGAATAAGAAATACAGTTTGGGTTTGCCTAAATCACAAACAATTTGGAACCCTAAGGAGAAAAACACTAAATCCTGCCCAAACTTTACACAAATTATTTTATGATTTATATGTGCTTTGCTGTTAACTGTGAAATGAAAAATGGGTCTTGTTACATTAGTAACGTAATGAGAGCTCAAAAGGCTGCACCAGCAGTGACTCAGACTCAGAATCATTACACTCCACACATACAAGTGTAAATCACATCCATCAGAAACTCAATCACAAAAATATACACTGAATTTACAGTCTTCTAGAACAGGGGTTCCTTCCCAAACTTCAAACACCCTCAGTCACATACCATATTTAGCTGACTTTCTAATCTAATGTAAGTTTACACACCCTCTACAGTAAACTCACTTAAATGTGTCATTATTCTGCTAATTGTGGTGCACAATTTCTAGTTATTTAACATACTGGAAAAGAATAAAACATAACATCTAACCTCTTCTATAGCTTTTTGCACAGGCCACATTTTTTGTTATTTTTTTTCCCCCCAGTATGTTAATTTAACCAAATTAACAGTAATAGTGCATTAAAATATGCAGAAGTGTGTTCTTTGTAGGGGACGCATTAACTTACTTTCACTTAGGGCTGAACGATTTGGAGAAAATATCTAACTGCAATTTCTAATAAATAAAGATTCTGGCCTGATTTATTTTGGCCAAGAACACAAGAATATCCACCTTTTTTGGCTTGAGGCTTGACCCCAGAATGAAGCAACCTCTAACCTCCCACATGGAGGTTTGGTTGCCTCTGGTTGGTCTAACTTATCCACAGGCATCTTACAAACTCTTATTAGGTTCAATTTCCCCTGCTAAAACTTAAAACAATGTTTTTGCTAATAAAAGAGATGGTTCTTGAATTAAGGGTTCTTTAGTAAACACATTGGTTATAAACAGACCCATATACACAACTTATCTGCTTGCTTAAAAAGTTCTCTGCATGATAAAATAGTTCTTTAGATTTATAGAGAATGTGTTGTATGGTTTTATATAGTACATTTTTTAAAACAGGTATATAGCATTAAAATGTCCTATTGTTACAAGCTTGGCATTTATATAGAATGATTGTTTTTACTGAAGAACCATCTCTTTTTAAGAGTGTAGGTTATAATGAAAAAAAAAAAACTGCAGCTCTTGCAATTTGAAAATTGCGATTTTGATCTAAAAATAATTCATCTTTCTGCCCTACTTTCACTTATAAAAGTTCCTACATTTTTAGTTCACTTTTACTCAAAAACTGTTTTTTTAAATCAACAAAGGACTAATCAACAAATGCACAGGACTACACTCATATATTTAGCTCAGAGAAGGCCTAATGATTTCTGAGAACTAAAAAAAAACCTTAAAAAGTAATTCCTTTAATAAAATCATCCTGCTTGCTTGTACTTAAACTGTACGTATTGGAGTAATACTCCTTTGTTTTGGTTGAGATCAAAAGGGTTAAACACCCAACAAAAAATCAGCCAATCAGGATTGTTTTCTCTGTGGTATCTAAGTAGATACAGCCATGTGAGCTCTCCCATTGGTTAGGACTTCAGGAGCTGAACTGAAGGCCTTACATGTTAGATTAACTACCAACTTAGTTAGGGAGTGACAGAGGAATCAACCAATCAACTGATTTACAATTAATTTGAACAAACGTCACTCTAGAGCTTACAGAAGTTCTAGATATGCCAGTGACTATGAATTTTTCAAACTTCTCCTGATAGAAGCCTACTTTTATTTGTAGTCATCATCCAATTCCTGGTTAAGGCAATCAATACTTCACTATGTTAAATCAGGAGCTGAAGAAGGAGCTGAATAAATCCATGTGACGCCTGGAGGCGTCCAGGAGAAATGTGGAACCTTGTTTTTCAAATTACAAAATATCAACTATTATATTTGGAAACAAGACAGTCTTGTTACTTTTAACTGTTTATGTTTACCTGCATTTACTCTAATGACATACGGCCATTTTACAAGCACAAACTCTTCTTCTTTCGGCTGCTCCCTTTAGGGGTCGCCACAGATCATCTGCCTCCATCTTGCCCTATCCATTGCCTCCTCTACTTTCACACCAACCATGTCCATGTTCACCTTCACTACATCCATAAACCTTCTCTGAGGTCTACCTCTTCTCCTTCTACCCGGCAGCTCCATCTCCAACATTCTTTGACCAATATATCCATTAATCCTCCTCAACACATGTCCAAACCATCTCAACCTGGCCTCTCTGGCTTTATCTCCAAACTGCTCCACCTTCACTGTCCCTCTGATCTGCTCATTTCTAATCTTGTCCATCCTTGTCACTCCCAACGAAAATCTCAGCATCTTCATCTCTGCCACCTCCAGCTCAGCCTCCTGTCTTTTAGACAGAGCCACAGTCTCCAAACCATACATCATAGCAGGACGCACTATTGTCTTGTAAACATTCCCTTTCACTCTTGCTGCTATCCTTCTGTCACACATCAGCCCTGACATCCGTCTCCACCCACTCCATCCTGCCTGCACCTACTTCCTACATACTACCAGAACCCCCGATTACCATGGGGTACTTCAGACAATGAATAGTCCAGGGGTGTCACCCTCTTCAAGGGTTCTTTGGTAAAGAGCTATGAACTCTATATAGAACCATTTGCACACTTAAATGGTTCTTTGCATGATGAAATATTTCTTCATATTTTGTTGTATATGGTTCCAAACAGAAGCCTTTTGAAAGTAGCTCTATATAGAAGATTCAAAAAGAGTTCTACTACTGTTGCCAAGAACCTTTTTGGTGCTATATAGAATCATTCTTCATCAATCTGAACAAACATTCCACAATGCAAATGGTTCTTTGAGTGTTCATGGTTCGAGTTCTTTATGAAAGAGCTCTTGAGGAACCATCTTTTTTCAGCGTGTAGGGGGGCTAAGCCTTTACGAGGGGGTCTGGGGGCATGTTCTTCCAGTAGCAACAGGTGAAAAACTGGGCAAAAGCTAAAAGGTGGAAAACTGGTCAAGCTGGCAGACAGATCAAGCAAAGCTACTGAAATCAAGCAATGCTGTGTCCTGCTTAAATAAGCAAGTCCTAGATGATATTCAAAATAATATTCACATAGACAGATTATAGACCAGAAACAGCAAGATCTTACTCTGAATTTGGCCGTGCATGTTCGGGTGACGGTCACAGCAACATTTGACAGCACAAATGTTGCTCTTCCTCTCAATGAATCTTTCATTTAGTCTCACTGTAGAGGATACAATAGGAGAATAACACTAATATACATTCAATAACAACTTTAAGAGCTTTTAAGAGCTCAAGCCACTCTTACCCACTTTCCTCTTGATAAGTTCTGCTCCGTCAGTCTCCTTCAGCTTCTTTCTCTCCCTCTCCTCACCTGTGTTTACTAGAACATCATTTTTATTTCTATTCAACTCAAATTTACAAGAACTCCGCGAATAACAAAAGATCAGTTGGCAAAAATCTTCTCACCTGACTGGCCTTTAGAGGAGCATGCACCTCTTCATTTCCATCAGGGTGATATAAAAATGCATTAAGATCAACACTACATGACCTTTTTTATTCTAAACAATACATAGCTCATGCTGATGTGAAGAGAAATATGAAAACAAACAGCTGTCGATAACTAAGTCTTATTCTAAATGTTCATTCTTAATGCTTGTTAGTTATTTAGCTTGTCAGCTACCTAACGTTTGCATTATGTAGTCTTTCCGTATACTTTATCTCTTGTAAACTTGAAGCTAACGACAGCTAACGTTAGCCAACAAGCAACCAGGTAGAAACTGAATAGCCAGCTTTGTTGACCATAATTTGCCACAAATCCATATTTTATGAAGGTATTTTCACTCTGCAGCTACCTAATATTTCACTACGTATTTTATATATTTTTGAATAAGGCCTAATGTTTATTAGAGCTAGCTTTTAGCCAAAATCCTGTCACAATTTCAGTGTTTGCTGATCACCATTGCTTTTTGCACCGAAGCACCTCCCCCGGGTTTCATATGATTGGCTTACAGCTTAAAAGGAGCGCCGTGATTGGCTGAACTGGGGCTCAGGTTAGTACAGCAGCAGCGCCTCCCTCAGTTCGCGCCCTGCTATCACAGTATTTTGTGAACCTGGCGCAATTAAATTAGAGTGACTGAGAAAAGAAAAGAAAGATTTAAACTAATAACATATATTTATATATAAGGGTGCTACCTGAGGGAGTAGAGCCCCCTAAAGCTGGCCTTTCATCAATAAGTGCAACTGCAGTGATGGATATCATCGTCAAATAAATGAATAATTTGAGAGACTCCGTTCTAAAGCCCCCTAAAACTAGCCTAGCAATAACCCCTGAAACAGACAAGAGGTTGTTGACAAAGCTTATAAGGGCATCGCGTACCTACAGGTGCTTTAAGAGACCTGGAGCTGTCATTGAGCGGTCTGAAAGTGCATTTTGTCTGGCACACAGAGAAGCAGAAGATTTGAGAAGCTAACCTTTCAGGATTACAGTGGGAAAAATAACGATATATAAAGAGGTATAAACTCACCGGCCACTTTATTAGGTATTATTGCTAGTAAAAGGTTGGACGCCCTTTTGTCTTCAGAACTGCTTTAATTCATCGTGGCATACTTTCCAAAGGTGTCGGAAACATTCCTCAGAGATTTTGGTTGGTTATTTGAGTTACTGTTGCCTTCTTATCATCTGGGCCCAGTCTGCCCATTCTCCTCTGACCTCTCACATCAATTTTCGTCCACACAACTGCCGCTCACTGGATATTTTCTCTTTTTCTGACCATTTGAGCATTTTACCTAATAAAGTGGCCGGTATGTGTATATATATATATATATATATATATATATATATATATATATATATATATAGTGTGTGTGTGTGTGTGTGTGTGTGTGTGTGTGTGTGTGTGTGTGTGTATACATACTGGCCACTTTATTAGGTAAAATGCTCAAATGGTCAAAAAATCATCATCATTTATATATATATATTTTTTTTTTTTATATATCCATCCATTTTCCAAGCCGCTTCTCCGGCAGGGTCGCGGGGGGGTGCTGGAGCCTATCCCAGCAGTCTTCGGGCGAAAGGCACGATACACCCTGGACAGGTCGCCAGTCCATCACAGGGCAGACACACAGACACAGACAGTCACTCACACCTAGGGGCAATTTAGCATGTCCAATTGGCCTGACTGCATGTCTTTGGACTGTGGGAGGAAACCGGAGAACCCGGAGGAAACCCACGCAGACACGGGGAGAACATGCAAACTCCACACAGAGAGGACCCCGGTCACCCGGCCGGGGAATCGAACCCAGGCCCTCCTCGCTGTGAGGCGACAGCGCTACCCACCACGCCACACTGTATGTGTTTACCCCATGACCTGAAGGATAAGCGGTGTCAATGGTGTGTGTGTGTGTGTGTGTGTGTGTTTACTGACCCCTGAGAGACCCATATGTTATCAAGTAGTGCAGTTGCTGTGATGAACAGCAGGTGGCGGCATTGTCAAATGCTAAATAAATAGATCACTGAGCTGCTCAGGTAAGAGGGAAAGACATGCAGAACATCCACAGGGGAAAAAGCCTGTGGATACCTGAGCAATAACTTGCACTACACTGATTGTCTCTTATATGATTAACTGGGAAATAGGAAATGATGATGGGTTCAAGTTGACCACTTTGTTTAAAAGATGCATAAGAAACAATTGTGAAGAAGGACATCAAATAGACCTGCTTATTAATTATAATAATGTTTGAGCTTAATTAACATATTAATTATTATGCAGGCCACCTAAACATCTCTGCTACAAATAAAAATGTAAAGCCACTACCGTTTACAAACAATTCAGCCATAGGTTGCATGAGCGCAAATGTTACAACTTACCTCACAGACAAGGAAACAGCTGTAAGAGACTGAGGGGTCAGATTTAACAGGTGGCAAATCAATTAATCAATTCAATCAATACAAATCTATGTTGTTTGAACTGGAAGAGCTTCCCAGTGTAAATGTATAACAATATCAGCATCAAAATAAACATTATTAGCAAATATTAGCCATTTTTAGCATGGTGTTAATGTTTATTTTGGGGATATGGAGTTCTGACTGTGTACTTTGGAGGTTAAACTAACTTGGTGCTATATGGAACCCATTTCAAAAAGGTTCTTTATCGAACCATATACAACCCATTTTCCATCAAGCTGAAGAACCCTTTAATGATGCAAAAACACATTTAGTCATGCAGAGTTCCTTATTTAAGAGGCTTTTTAACTTTAAAAAGTCGTTAATAATATGTATGAATATGTTCAATATGTCCACAATATAGATTTAAGATGATTTCATTTTCAATGAGGCCATTTTTGCAGCGCAGGAGTAAATTCTGTACTCACTAATGAAAAACAGATGATGAAAAAGTTACTTATATGGGTGCAAATCATGTACTTGAGTTAAAGTAGACATACCCAAGGTAAAATATTACTCCAGTAAAAGTAGAAGTCCTTACTCTAGACCTCCACTTGAGTAAAAGTACAGAAATATTTGCCTTCAAATGTCCTTAAGTATTGAAAGTAAAAGTACTAAAATATTAATTATGACTGATGTCCTGGTATCATTTTTATAACAAGACTCACTTCATGAACTCATTTTAGTTGAAAATCCTCCAGTGCCTCTTAATAGAACATCATTAATTAGTGATGCTGACGTCTATTAAAATGATCATAAACACAAAAAACTGAAGGTAAACAGTTTCCATCAGGGAGAACCGAGTGGCTCTGAAATCACTTTTACAAACAAGCAAAGTTTCAGTTTAAGATTACTTTGTAAATTAGTTACAAGTTGAATAAAACTGGCTTTAAACTCAGGATCACAAATAAGTTTTCCTTTACTGTATTGATCTGTAGGCCTCTGTTCATAAATATAAACTAACCGAAACTAATTTACTATAAAATGGAAGTGTTTGTATGAATTCAGAAAAAAGAAACGTCAGTCACGACTGCATATGTGGACATATTTCTATATTGTGGTCTATTTACACAAAGTTAGGTTAGTTCATCATTTAGGTGACGGATGTGCTCCCAAAGTTTTACGCTGCTGCACTGAAGTTGAACTGTGTGCTGCACTGGGTCAGTATGACCAACAGGTCAAAACAAGCTCAGAACAAAGTGACCGCTGTGCCCTGATTGGTGCTCTTGCTTTGCACTTCTTTTGTTTTGACATGTTATGTTTTTATACACACAAAAACCAAAAGGAACGAGAGGTTTTGAATAATGTATTGGAGTAAAAAGTCAGATATTTGACTTTGAAATGTAGTGGAGTGAAAGTAAAAAGTCGCCCAAAATGGAAAAACTTCAGTAAAGTACAGATACACGAAAAAACTACTTATGTACAGTAACGAATTACATTTACTTAGTTACTGTCCACCACTGGGTATAAAACAGTCTTCACGGTGTATCTGGAGAAAGCCACAGATTAGTCTGGGAGCATGAGAGGACAACCAAAGAAAGCTAGACTTAAACCTGTTCAACTACATTAAATATCCATGTGACATTTCACCCCACATTAGTCAGTCAGTTGCCTGTTCGTCCACACATGCCATGTAAACAATACAGAGCAAGACAGAGCACGAGTGTACGGCACGTGTATTTAGGGTGTAAATGACCTTATTCTGTACGTGGTCACAACAAATACACATTTGCTGGCAACTCTGATGAAGGACATAAAGCTCTGACTTTTTCACCTTCACTTTAAAAACTAAAAGATGGTTCTTCAAGGGTTCTTTTGTAAAGACAGTGGTTCTGTATAGAACCAAGAACACTTAAATAACCACTTTCATGCTTAAATGCAAAGCATGATGAAATGGTTCTTCAGATTGATGGAGGAAGATTCTATAAAGCACCAAAAAAAGTTATTTTATTGTTATGATGTCAAACTTGTCACAACAGAAGAACCATAGAGCACATTCTTCATCAGGCTGAAGAACCACTTCACCATGCAAAGAAGCATTTACCCTACAAAAAATGATATCTTAGCAGGGATATCTTGTAAATGCAGTTCACAAATGTAATATTTCCTATTATGAGATATTGTAAGAAGATTCTAAGATTATTCAACATGTTTCTACACATTTTTACTTGTTTTAAGTCATTTTATCTACCAAGAGTGTTTTATTCCATTGGTAGATCATTTTACTTGTTTTGAGAAATAATGAAGATAATTTTGCTTATTTCCAGAAATAAGGTGCAAAACAAGTAAAATGATCTGCCAATGGAATAAGACACTTTCATAAGATTAAATGAATTAAAATGTCTATGAATAAACAATCTTACAGTCGTCTTACAACAATCTCATAATGAGAAAGTTTAGATATATTGACTACATTTAAGATCTTACCTGCAAAGATATGACTTTTGCAGTGTAAGCATGCAAATCGTTCTTTGGATCTATGTAGAACCATTGTCTTAAATAAAGAACCCTTGAAGATCCCTCTTTTTTAAGAGTATAGAAGTACAGGCCATATACCTGCATCCTTAGGAGATAACAGACCTTAAAGGAAGTCCTGCATTCTTCAGTTTTATCTGCTGTGTCTGTAGTGTTTGGTCAGTTATATAAATCATATAAAGTTTGTATAATTATCAGTTCACATATTAATGTAAAGTTCATTTTGTAACATTCGGAACACATAAAGTCACAGTTGTCAAACAAACACCAACAAAACCAAATATGGGGTACCTATTTGGAAGTTTCTAGAATGTTCTTCCCCATTTGCCCTGTTCAACAGTGTTCTCTGCATTCACACTTTTGTGCAGTGGTCTCTCTAATTCATGCTATTTTCATGTGTTTTTCACCATTTGTGCTGTTCTAGAAAGTTCTCCAACATTTACACTTTTGTAGAATGTTCGCCTACTTTGTACTTTGTTCTCTTCTTAAATGTTCTTCTACTTTCACCCAGTTCTTCAATGTTCTCCATATTCACATTTTTGTACAATGTTCTCCTTGCTGTTCTAGAATGTTCTCCAACATTCACACTTTTCTAAAATGTTCTTCTGCTTTCACCCAGTTCTTCAATGTTCTCCATATTCACATTTTTGTACAATGTTCTCCCTCATCCATGCTGTTCTAGAATGTTCTTGAATATTCAAACACTTCTGAAATGTTCTAGAATGTTCTTCTACTTTCACCCTGTTCTATAGTGTTCTCCTCATTTATACTTTTGTAAAATGTTCTCCCTCGTCCATGCTGTTCTAGAATATTCCTACCCATTCACACTATTCCAGAATGTTCTCCAACATTTGCACTTTTCTAGAATGTTCTTCTCCCTCACCCTGTTCTACAATGCTCTCCGAATTCACATTTCTGTACAATGTTCTGTCTTCATTCATGATGTTCTACAATGTCCTTCACCATTCATACTGTTCTAGAATGTTTTCCCACATCAAAAAATTCTCCTCACTCATAATGTTCTACAGTGGTCATCCTATTCATAGCCATCCTATTCATGTTCTCCCTCTTTCATGCTGCATGCTATTCTAGAATGTTCCTCACCATTCACTATTCTAGAATGTTCTTCAGCTGTTATTGGTACTGTTATAGACAGTTTTCCCCCATTCATACTGGTTCCCCATCTGACTGGTTGGTTCTTATGAAGTGGAGTGTGAACATTAGAAAGCTGTTTGTTGGCGAGCGTTGGGTCACTGCTCTGGGCTCAGAGCAGACAGGTACAAATTCCAAGGCAGCGCCTGAAATGCAAACTTAATTGAAAGCAACATCGGCTGTTTGCTCGTTTTATCTGCCCCTGGAGGATTAACGGTGGGTCATGACCGAGTTGCTGCTTCAGCCAAATGCTCACACAGGTGATCAGCAACATTTCACTATTTAGTTCAGTGTGGAGGAGTTCTTAATAAAGTGGAACCTTATTCTCTATCAGCGAAGCTATCAGTGAAACCTCAGCAGTGTAGGTGTAATCGAGTGATCTGTCATCATTAACGCTCCTGTTATTGTTCTAGTGTAAGGTATAGCAATAATAATCCTGGGTCAAACTGACCCGAAGCATTTTAACCACCAGAAAGTAGGAAAAGAAACATTTTTTACATGTTCTCCATGCTGTTCTAGAATGCTCCTTCCCATTCACATTGTTCTAGAACTATCCAATGTTAAGGTGTTCTCCATGAATATGTCTTTTCCTCAATTAATATCAGTTTAATCATTATTTAGTGTAATTAAGTTTTGACTTGTACTTTGAACTCACTCATGTTTCATAGTTAAATAGCTTTTTGGAGACTGGAAAAACTAGACATTTCTTTTATTTAATGCTATTTATCCATCCATCCATCCATTTTCTAAGCCGCTTCTCCATCAGGGTCGCGGTTAATGCTATTTAGATATTCATATTTAGATATTCTTATTTTCGACATGCTTGGCACATGTCTTTCAGTATGTTGATCAATACCAAAAGAAATCTGTTCCAGGTGATATTATTTGTTTATATGCTATTTAAATATGCATCTATCTATCTATCTATCTATCTATCTATCTATCTATCTATCTATCTATCTATCTATCTGTCTATCTGTCTATCTGTCTGTCTATCTATCTAAACTGATCCCCTTTTTTCCTGTGTTTTTAAACTTTGAAATGGGTCAATTTGACCTGCAATATAGCAGGTGGGTTAAAGGTGCGACTGATTGTTTCAGCATTGCTTGTGCATTTAGTGGGTTCAGTCTAACAGAAGTATAAGCAGTTTAACAGGTTTTATTAAATCAGATACATTTTAGACTGAATGCAAAGTACAGTAATACTGCAGATTACTAAAAGCAATGTTTTCAGTCAAACCTAATTACAAAAACACTTAAATGTCTGTGTTCTTCCACTTCTTGACAGTGTAGTGCTGAAATTGAATTCTGTTCATCCATCTCAGACACTTTTAATCTGCTAACACACACACACACACACACACACACACACACATATCTTGTAAGCCACTTATCCTTCTGGGCTGTGGGGGAGCTAGAGCCTACCAGCAGTCATTGAGTGGAAGGCAGGATACACCCTAGACATGTCACCAGTCCATCACAGGGCAGACAGACAGACATAAACATTCACACACACACACTCACACCTAGGTGCAATTTAGCATGTCTTTGGAGTGGGAGGAAACCGGAGCACCCAGAGGAAACCCATGCAGACTACTCTGCTAGCTTGCTAGTTATTACTGATTTTAATCATATATTTTAGTAATAATAACATTTTTTTACAAATACAGCACATGTTAAAGACAATGTAAACTCAAGGCTCTTCCCAGATGAGAAAAAAAGCTAAAGAGAAAGCATGAAATAAGAAAAACATAAAACAGTAATAAGATAACACATTTGAAATAAAATGCAAGTACAGACAGAACTGTAAGGACAACTCTGACAAAATAAACCCAATGTATTATGCCTAAAAAGAAAAGTCTTAATAATTTTCATTAAAAAATTTTCCTTAAAGATCCAGAGTTTCTAAGAGACTCGAGAAGCTCATTTCAGCATCAAGTTGTGAGTTTTTCACACCACGTCATACGTCTTTACGTAATAACATCACAGGCTCAAAAAGACCAGCTTGTTGCTTAGATCTCAAATGATCTCAATATTATTATACTGATGAAGATGTGATGACAAAAGTAGATAATTCCATCACATCCTTGGAAGAAGCATCCTTCACCAAGTTTAGACTGAGTTCTGCCTGAATCCTCTTTTTTCTTCATCAGATTCATCCACTCAGGGAAGAGAACCAAAGCACAACCCAGTCTACAAAATGTACACATTTCCACCAGAGAGGTCTCCAAATCCTGGCTTCTTGCATGGTGAAATGGTTCTTCAGATTGATGGAGAATTTGTTTAATATGGTTCTATAAAGCACCAAAAAGGGTTCTGCTATTGTTACAATTGAACAAATGTTTTTGTGTTTTTGGTGTTATATAGAACCCTAAACATATATACACACGTATATCCCAAAAGGACCCATGGAGATATATGTGTCACAAACACTTTAACAGGTCTGGAAAGTTACTTATACAGCTTTAGCCTTCACTTTTTCCTCATGATGTCCATAAGTGACATATACTGAACTTCCTGGATTCAGTCATATGACAGTTTGTGAATTTGTGTTCAGGTGACCTCATTAAGAAAAT